>NC_079504.1:38213224-38275701 GCF_030052815.1 Hevea brasiliensis | reverse complement strand
TTCAAGGAAGAAGAAAAAATAGTTTCACCCAACACAACATGCATGATATGTAACGTAATATAACCAAGACCAATATGCATCACAAGGAGAGGAGAAAATGAAGAACTGACTTTGGTTGGTAACTTCATAAAGAAAATAGATGGCACCCTCAAATATGGGGGGAACATGATTTTTTTTTCTCATTCACAAATTTTATTATTTTGAACAAAACCTCATGAAGAGATGGTTTAAGTGATGCTCCACTAACACTTCTTTCCTCAAATGCACTCTTCGTGATCATGAGTAAAAAATATATAAAAAAATAAAAAGGATGCAAATTTGCTTTTAACATGGTTTATTAATAGTATGCCCTAAAATGCCTTTGTGTTGTTTATTATAAACCTAATTCCCATAAATGGCATTAATGTTTAATATAATCTAAAATGTTTATGGTTAATTTGAACAAGCCCATTAGCTCATTGTTGGAAGTTCCATTCTCAAAAAGTTGAGAATATGAGTAACGGAACTGTTTGATACGATTGATGGAACTGTTCGATACAAGTGCTATAAATAATAGTTCACACTCGAGGATATTTTATTGGATATGATCTATCCGACTAAACCATCACCTTTATTTGTTTCCATGGATTAGTATATGATACTAATGAAAATGTATCGGTGAGTCTCATGCTATCTGACATTATGATGTTGGGACAAATACAGTGGACACTTATTAAATAAGTAGGCTGAACTAGTGGCGCATAGATGACATATACATGCAGTTTACTTTTATCAATTTATTGTCATCTAGATCATAATAGTGCATATAGTCCCTTAACCTGAGATAACATGGTTATCTCGTATACCACTTATATACTTATACAATGTATGAGTATACGGAAGTATGTTGGCTCTGACTAGTTGTATATGGAGATAAGTGTTCAGTCAAGATGGGATATGTTACCCTAAGTAAATAGGGATAAAGTCTTATGCTATCTAAATTGTTCTTAATAAGCAAAGTTTCTAGCCAAGACAATAGACTTAGTCAAAAAAGGGTTTTCGATGGATTTTCTTATTAATAAAGAATTAGAATTTAGATGAGTATATATGATCCAAAGAATTTGGGGTTTGACATGTAATGTGGCCCCAACTAGGATTAGGACTTTGTAACAGAGAGACTTTAGTGCATGGTATGTATGATTAAGGTTCTAACTAGGGGATGAAATAATTCATCACTAGTTGGATAGTCATTATACATTATGCTAAGTGTTAATCATGATTTATGAGAACCAAGGATGGAAAGGGAATTTCACTCTAGGTATGAAAGGAGTTTCATTGGTATTAAAGACTTAATATCATTCTCATCACTAATTGGTTGTGAACCTAAGAAATCACATATAATAAGAACATAATGATCAAGGCTTAATTAATTTAATTGATTAATTAAATGGTTTGATTAATTAATTAAATTAATGAATTTAGTTTTGCAATGAGATTGCAAAAGTCCCTGGCATGACTTGAAAAAAGATTCAAAGAATTGGGTAAAAAGGAAGAAATCCCATGTTGGTCAAAGGTTGCATAAGATGCAGCATAAAGTATATTGCTACCTAGTGCAAATGTTGCACGGGGTGGACAACATCAGCATAGGGTATCTTGCTACCTAGTGCATATGTTGCACAGGGTGTGCAACATCTACATAGGGTATGCCTTTGAGAGAAAGATGTGAGTGGGTTTAACATCTCTCATATGAGTTACCTAAAGAAAATCTGTAATACCACCATTTTTTGATATCAGAATATTTATCCTTAACAAAATATTTTGGTGAAAATTAAAACTTCACTGATAAGAGAGTGGCAGTAAAATATAGAAATGTGTTTATATATGTGTTTTTGAAGTATTCAAAATACTTTTAAAAAAGAAAATGTTTTAATGGTTTTGATCAAGGAAAAGTTTTTAAGTGGGTGTTTGGGCAGAAGGAACTTTGGCAGTCGAAGGATGGACTTTCAGTAACCGAAGTCCCTTTTTAGCTTAAATCCCTTTTTGGATAGAATGGACTCTAGCAGTCAGAATTGAGGTTTTCGGCAGCCGAAAGTTCTTCAACATGGAGGGTATAAAAGGGACTGAAGCTTGTTTTTCTTTCATATGCTAAAAACACTTAGGTTTTTCTTTCTTCTCTCTCTCTCTCTCAACTATTGAAGCATACAAGGCGTTCTTTGAAGAGATTTCATTGGGTTTTTCAATATCTTGAGATGGATTCTTTAATTTAGAAGTTTGAGAGAGCATATTCAAGCTTTGGGGCTTTGATTCTCTTACCTCCAAGCTCCAAGAAAAGAGGTAACATTCTTTTCTTCTTAATCTAATAGGAGATCTAAGAAAGTTGATGAGGGATTAGGTTTTTATAACTTTAATTTCACGAAAAGTTATTTTTAAGATAGTTTTGGGAAGTTTATGTGTGTTAAGGTTTAATTTATGAATTGATTCAAATTATGAATCACTTTTATATTAAAGATGTTTATGCATGTATGAAAAGACTAAAGTGTAATGGTTTGTGATACATTTAAGTGTTAATAGTACAGGCATTAAAGGTATGTTCATAGGTTTTAAGCTTACTATGGGTTTTGACAGCCTTAAGTTGACTCGATCCCTAGCGCCATTAACAGCCCTTAGTTTGGATCGTTACAAAGTTGATATCAGAGCTCTAGGTTAGATGAGTGGACCTAGATGCTAGTAAAAGTATAGAATAGAGGTGAAAGAAAGTATGTTGACCAGCACAATTAAGAAAATACATGTCTAATAGGATTGAGCCCCTGTATGTTATATGATGAATGTTATGTGTATGCTAGGTTTAATGTCATGCCTGACTATATGTTATGTGTTCATGTGACTCTACACGAACTTTTTATGTGCTCAACACTTTTTGTTTGCTTTCAAAAATGCAAAGTTCAAGGCGATCTGCTAGGTTGACTAGTGCTTCACCCAAGAATGAGGGTATTAGAGCATTACCCACTAACCCTATTGTCAGGAAGAAAGCAAGCAGAAGTGGAATGGGAGAATCTTTAAGAGGTCCTAGAAGGTCCTTTGAAGTCAGCTGGGAGACTGCATGTGCACGAAGAGGTGCTCATGGCTTCTCCCAACAGTATGAGAATTCTACGTCTGCAGGCATAAGAAAAGTAGGAGAAGATAGTTTTGTGGAAGGAGGAGATGAGTCAGAGTTTGTATCTCCTCCATAGCTAGGATTGGAGTATGGGTTTGGGTATCAATATCCTCAGTAGGGAAGTTTTGGAAACCCAAGGTTTACAGGCTATCCCTAATATTCTCCTTTCATGCCCTACCCACCTTACTTCCCACCATTCAACCCATATCCTATGTACCCTCCACAACAATACCCCTAAAGTTTTTCAACCACTATGGGAACTTAAAATCCCATGGAGGGAGTTACAAGAGAGCAAATACCATTACCACCCCCTACAGCACCTACAATTCATACATAAGAGGCCAAGACAAGCAGTCAAGGCAAGGTAAAGATGACAAACTACTTAAAGTTGAATGCTCCCAAATACAAGGAAAGAGATGATCTTTTTAAGTATGTTAAGAGGGTCAAAATGATAGTCGATGAACTGGACACCAGTGATAGTAAGGCCATTTAGATGGCTGGCTTTACCTTGAAATATAAAAAGGCAAAGGAATGGTACAAGTCCTATATTGTTGACACGACAGTATGACATGGTCTTAGTTTATGGCAGAGTTTACTAATTGAGCTTTCCCAGAAAGGTCTAGGGAATTGAATGTGGTAGAGTCTGAGCAGTTAAGACAAACTGCTGATATAAGTGTTTACGAGTATATAGATAAGTTTATTAATCTTTAATAGTGTGTGGGGTAGGAGTTTGGTGCTGATAAGAAAAAAGCAAAGAGGCACACTCAAAGGTTGCATTCCAGATTCTCCTCATTGATTTTGGCTATAAAAACCCCACAGTTTCCATTCTATAGTAGATGTTGCAAGAAAGATGGAAGCTGGGGCTATCATTGAAGGGAGTTTATAGCTGAAAAGTACAAAAGTTAAGCAATTCGCTATTCCTAAGGCTACAAATGCAGGGTGGTTCAGACACTTAACCAAGATTGTTTCCTCATCCAAAACTAAGAAAGATAAAGGAGGGAAGTTTGTCAAGCAGTAAAAGAAGAATAAGTTCTAAAGTAGAATTAAGTTAGGCCTTGGGGTGGGAAGCGGATCTAGTTTGGGATCGGATACCTCTGGTTGTGTCAAATGTGGGAAGCCTCATTAAGAAGTTTATAAGTTTGGAACCTCCCAATGCTACAGATGTGGTCAGGGGGGCACATGTCTAGGGAGTGTCCCAATATGAAAAGTATGGCTTCTTAATAAATTGGGTCAGGTAGTGTGGCTTAATCGACAGTGAGAGAGAATTTTATGGTTCCCTCATCAAGAAAGAGATAGGGTAGGGGATAAGATTCTTCTACTTCTATGGTAGGCTTACAAGGGAGGGGTTTGACAACACCAACTCGAATCTTTACCATAACACAACAGGAAGCTAACACCTCTAACACTGTATCGAGTAACCTTTGCATTGGAAGTTTCGATGTGCATGTTTTGATTGATCCTGGTGCATCACATTCTTTTATAGCCTTAAAGTGTTCCTAAGATTGGGTTTGGTAGTCTCAAGTCTATAATGTTCATTGCTTGTTAGTGGGCCCAAGTGTGATCCTTCAGTGACAGAGATGATCTGTTAAGCCTGTCCAATGATGGTGGAGAATAAATGCTTTCTAATTGACCCAATGGTCTTAGAATTGATGGATTTTGATGTCATTTGGGGGATGGATTAGCTCTCAGCTAATTATACCATCTTAGACTATAGGAACAAGATAGTAAGGTTCAGAAGGCAGGATGAGTCAGAGGTAGTTTTTCAGGGAGATCAGACATCATTAGTGAAGGGGATGATCTCTGTGATGCAAGCCAGAAAATGCTCCAAAAAGGATGTAAAGGGTTTCTAGCCCATGTAAGAGATATTATGGAGAGCAAAAGTGAACCGAGATCAATTCCTATGGTAAAAGAGTTTCTAGATGTATTTCCAAAAAAACTACCTAGTTTGCTACCTGAAAGGGAGATAGATTTTAAAATTGATCTAGTGCTTGGTATTAGACCCATATCTATTCCTCCTTATAGGATGGCTCTTACAGAGTTAAAAGGGTTAAAAGAACAGCTGCAGGAATTAGTGGATAAGGGATTCATGCGAATGAGTACCTCTCCTTAGGGCACTCCAGTACTGTTTGTAACGAAGAAGGATGGATCCTTGAGGTTGTGCATTGATTATAGTTACTTGAATAAGGTCGCTATGAAGTATAAGTACCCTTTATCCCATATTGATGACCTGTTTGATTAGCTAGTCAAAGCTAGTTATTTTTCAAAGATAGATTTAATGCTCAGATATCACCAGTTGAAGATTAAGGAGACATATTCTAAAGGCTACCTTTTAGACTAGATACAGGCATTATGAGTTTTTTTATGATGCCATTTAGGTTAACCAATGCCCCGGCTGCATTCATGGATCTCATGAACAGGGTGTTCAGGCCTTATCTAGATCACTTTGTAATCGTCTTTATTGATGACATACTAGTGTACTCCAAAAGTCCTAAAAAGCATGGATAACATTTAAGAATGGTTCTTTAGATATTGAATGAGCATCAATTATACACCAAGTTCTCTAAATGTGAGTTTTTGCTAAAGAGTATATCCTTCATAGGGTATATAGTGTAAGAGAATGGAATTGAAGTATATCCTAAGAAGGTTGAAGCAGTGGCAGATTGGATGAGGTTGACTACAGTGACTGAGATTAAGAGTTTTCTAGGTTTGGCAGGCTATTATAGGAGATTTGTACCTAATTTCTCTAAGATAGCTGCTCTAATAACTAGGTTAACTCAGAAGAGTAAGAAGTCTGAATGGAGTGATGAATGTGAGGAGAGCTTTCAGAAGCTTAAGGAATGTCTTATTTTAATATCAGTATTGGCTTTGCCTACAAGCAATAAAGATTTCACAGTTTACTGCAATGCCTCCATAGTGGGTTTGGGATGTGTTCTTATACATAATAGAAGAGTAATAGCTTATGCTTCAAGATAGTTAAAGAAGTATGAAGCTAATTATTCCACTCATGACTTAGAGATGAAGGCCGTAGTCTTTACCCTAAAGATGTGGAGACATTATCTTTATCGAGCAAAATGTGAGATCTTCACAGACCACAAGAGTCTCCAATACATCTTCAAGTAGAAAGAGCTAAATCTTAGGCAGAGGAGATGGGTGAAATTACTTAGTGATTATGATTGTATAATCCAGTACCATCCAAAAAAGGTAATTATTGTTGTAGATGCCCTTAGCAGAAAATCATTTGGAAGTTTGGGTCATATATCCATAGAAAGGTAGCCTATCTTGAAGGGGTTACACCAGCTGATTAAAGAAGGGTTGTAGCTGGAGTTATCAATTAAGGGTACCTGGATGGCTCAAATGAAAGTGACACCAATGTACTTAAGGCATATAGCGGAGAAGCAGTATGAAGACCTTGAGTTGGTAAAGATAGCAAAAGCAATACGAAAAGGTAAGATGGAAAATGAGTTATGTTTCAATGGAAAATGAGTGTTAAGGTATGGCAACAGGTTATGTATACCAAATGACATCTAACTCAAGGGAGACATTATGAGAGGAGCTCATAATGCTAGGTATAGTATGCACCATGGAGCCACCAAAAGTTATCAAGATTGAAAGAAGGTGTATTGGTAGCCTTCTACGAAGAAAGAGATTGCACAGTTGGTTTCTGCTTATTAGGTCTGTCAGAGAGTGAAGCTGGAGCATCAAAAGCCAGTGAGAATGTAACACCCTTATTTGCATAGCCTGGTATATTTTACTGTTTCGGTGACCGGTGTCGGTCCGGACAATTAAGGGGATTAGAACCACATCTAAGACACTTAGTTAAGCCCTGAACACAAATAATTAGTAATTGCCAAATAGTTAAGTATAAAGAAGAAAAATAGAACACAAGAAGTTAAATGAGTCGGGAATTACAACGATGGGTAACCTTCTCGGGAATGACTACGAGGTCAGTCTAAACTCAAATTTTGAACCGCAAAATGTGACGTCGTGGTCCTTAGGACTATTGTGAACGCAGTGGAAAAGAGAAAATCACGAAAAAGAATTGTTAAGCAGGTCAAATAATTAGGAAAGAGATCCGGAAGAAATGTCAAATAACTAGCAAACCGGATTGAACCAGTGAGGGGCAATTTGGTCAATTAACCCCTAGAGTTGACTCCTGACCTAACTGTCCAATAAAATTGGAGAAAAGAAAATTTCGGGATCAAAAATTAAATTAAAGAACTAATAGAAAAATAAATGAAAAAGAAAAAGAAAAAAAAGGAAAAAGTGTTATTACATCACTTGGATGACATCAAGATGATGTCAAAAAATTAATTTAATTTTCCTACAAATTTGTACTAAGTCAAATAGATATTTAAAGGAAAAAATAACATAAAAAAAAAAAAGAAAACACTCTCTTCTTCCCAAACCAGCCGGCACCCTCACTCTCACTTTCTCTGCATGGTTCTTCACCATTAAAGCTTGATCTCAAGCTTTTGATCCCATCAGCCAACCCTAAATTCCCCAAAATTTTCCATCAAACCTTATTATCCAAAAGATTTAAGGAGAAAGAAAAGGAAGAAATTGAAGATTTGGAGAAATTGAAAATCAAAGTTTGAGGTTAGTAATCTAAACTTGGAAATTATAGTTAAATGTTTATGTTTTAGTTTAATTAACTTAGAAATTGTGTAAAATCAAACAAAAACAATTGTTGAGGAACCAAACAAGAAATTCAACCAGCTAGGGTTAGGGTTTGATATGAATGATTTTGATGGTTTTGAATGGTTATTTGAGGTGAATTAGGTGTGTAGATTATGAATGTACACTTTAAAATGCATTAGATTGAACTTTATGTGTAGCTAAGGTTTTGAGCATGTGTAAAATTGAAGAAAATTTTGAGAATTGGCCAAATGATGTAGTTGACCTTATTTGAGTTGAGAAATGGTCAATTGTGACCATTTGTGGTGTGTATGAATTGTTAGAACCAAGTTCCAATTCGGATTGGTGAAGGTCAATTTGCAGGCAGCTTGACCTAGGTCCATTTTAGGGACCGAAACTGAAAATTTACCAACCCAATTGGTGTGAGGCTAATTGGGAATGAAACTAAACAGAAAATGGCACATTTTTTATTGAGGAATCATGCCCAGAAAGTGACCATAACTTATTGAACAATTAAGCCAAATCCGGAATTAGGCAAACTGGCCCGTACAATAATGACCAAATGAATAGTAATTACGTAAATGACCATAATTTGGACTAGGAAAGTCCAAATGATCTGAATTTTATACCGATAGAAAGTTGAGACATAGCCCTATAACTTTTATGAAGAAACCAAACCCAAATTTTGACCATAACCTATTTCAAAAACCACTTGCATTCAACCCACAAAAACTGCCAATAACCAGGAATTTGTCCAGAATTCTAGGTAACACCAAATCCAGCCAACCATATTCAAATGGCTATAACTTAGGCTACAAAACTTCAAATGGAGTGATTCAGAAAGAGAAATAAAGTTAAGACAATAAGGAACAACTTCTATGAAGAAAACATAGCCAAATTATCACAGCAACATGACTAATGGAACAGTACAAAACTGAACACCAAAATTAAAAATTTGAAATTTGTGCCTAAGAAACTTAAAGTTTGAGAAAACAACCAAAACCAACAAATTAGGTGCCCAAAATGTGGTATGTAGGTGAAATTAGAATTTCCATACCTGTTAAGCATTAAAAAGTCAACAAATTAACTTGAATAGTATCATGAATAGTAACACCGAAATACAAATTTTAAAGAATATCAAGTTTAGCATATTAAAACTAAGTATACCGGACTTATGATAAATTATGATACTGAAACACAGTGAAACTATGTGTTTCAGTTGAAAAGAATACCGGGAAAGAACCCGAGGCATCGAGTCGAGCCAAGAGGTGACTCGCTTAAGGTTTGTGCACAACATAAACATTCTTTAAAATTTCTTTGCAAAGTGCATGAAATGATTTGTGGTTTATTTATATTTTGAAATAATGATTGAAATGTATACTATGCTTTTGATCTAAATTGTTGGAAATTTGATGATATGTGATTTAATTGTCAGTAAATGTTTGATAAATTGATAAGATAGTTTTGAAACCACAGTGTCATGACCATATATTTGAATGTCTCACTAGCATGACTAGTGAGAGAAATTAGTTTCGAATTTTGATTCCTTTTTTGGCTAAAGTGTTGAGGTGTGTGCCAGTAGAAGAAGAAATTTGAATGGGTACCCATTGTTTGAGCTAGGTAGCCTTGTGATTTCTCATAAGCCTCTGGCTGTTGAGATGAATATTGTTTCGAATGGCATGATATAACTGTGTATTTTTATGAAATTGTTTTGAGACTTCCTAAATGAAATTGTTTGGACTCAAAGTTTATAAATCATGTTTTGTATTTGTCTTTCATTTTCAGTACTGTATTTGAATAAATATGATTTGAATTATGCATAAATGTTATTTTAGCATGTTGTGCACCACTGAGTCATAGTACTCAGTGATGGCTGTTATTGCTGTCGCAGATATAGAGACTAGAGGAGCAGCAGAGTGAGCTGGTAAGGATCTTGGAGCCACATCCCTGAAGTTCTATCGGGTATATTTTATACCTTGATTATAATATTTGTTTTGATATATTTGAAATGTATGTACATGTAAAAAATGGTCATGAGCAGTTGTATAGAGTTTGTAATAATATTATTTTGGATTTGATAATGTAAAGTTTGGTTGATGAATGTAAATTGATTTTACTTTAATGAAAAATGAATGGAATTATTAGTATATTTTTTTTTATGACAATTGAATTGAGAAATGATGTTGAATATTGTTGAGGTAGTAGTGAGTTTGATGGAAAAAGAATTATTGGAAGTGTTTTTACAGGTTTTTGAAGAATTGTTTTCTTAAAATATATACGGTACTCTACCGAAATTTTTCTAAAATTTGCACAAAAATAAAATGGACAAAAATTTAAACTAGTTTTTAAACTTCTATTAAATGTAAGAAAATGCTCACCACTTCCAAAAAGTAAGGCTTTAAAATCCCTTGTAGGGTACTTAATGAGTTATCGGTAGGTGAAGTTCGGTAGTTCATTAGGTATTCTACGGGATCATGTTATGCCTTACAGAGGGGTAAGGTGTGATATGTTTTAGTGGTATCAGAGCGAAATTTTTGAAGTATGTTTTAACTTGTGAATTTGTGTCTTTTCTTTGATAAGTACAACTGCTCAATGTCCTTATTTGTTACATACAGTGCATTACATCATAAATATGAACTAACAAAGAGAAATCTCCTTGTGTTATTTGTTCAGGAGATATCCTAACTCCGGATTGAAATGAAAGAAGGGGATCACTCTATTGAGCAGTCAGTAGAGGCTAAGGCCCAAGGGGAAGCCCCAACTCTCCAAAATATCAGTGGGTCAGTGGTACCAGCGCCACAAATGCCGCAGTTTCCTGCACAGTTTGCCCAGCAGATGGCTGCTATGTTTCAACAAATGGCTGGGGGTATGCCTACTCAAGCTCCACCCCAGACTTCTGTGGTGCAACCTCAAGCTCCAGTTAGACAATATGACAAGTTGTTGAAGTATGGGGTGATAGAATTCAAGGGTACAGTCGACCCTTTAGAGGCAGAGCAGTGGCTAGAGAGGATGGACCGAGTGTTCATGAAACTGCACTGCCCAGATGAGCTGAAATTTGAGTATTTGGTATCGCTACTGCAAAGGGATGCATATGACTGGTGGAAGACTATCCCTCACAGTTTGGCAGAACTGCCAGGATTGACCTGGGATGACTTCATCAGAGAGTTCAGACAGAAATATGTCCCAGATGCATATGTGGATAAAAAACTACAAGAATTTCTCAGTCTGAAGCAAGGCAACATATCAGTGGCAGAGTATGAGAGGGAGCTCTCCCGCTTAAGCCACTATGCTGGGAGTCTCTTGTCTACCAGCAAGGAAAGGTGCAAGAGATGCAAGTAGTGAGATTCAGACACAGTAACTTCTTTGAGCTCATCTCACAGGCACTAAATGATTGAATTAGAAGCGACACAAGCAAAAGAAAAATCAGAGAAGGCTGAGAAATCAGAGAAAGATAAAGGGGAAAAATCAGTACAGTAAAGTCCCAATGGTACATCTGGAAAGAAGAAAAAATTTGGGGGGCCAAGTAGAGGTAGAGGTGGAAGGTTTGGAAGGGGTAGATTCTCTAGTCAAAGACCCCCTAGGTTTGGTCAGTAGTCGACCAGGGGTTCATATCCTCCCCGCCCCTGTGAGACATGTGGCAAGAGTCATGGGGGAGAATGCTATTGGGCAATAGGAGCTTGCTTTAACTGTAGAGGCAAAGGCCATCTCGCTAAGGACTGCACCAGTGCCCCTAGATTTGGGCCAGCTCCTACTACTGCTGAGGGATCTATTCAGAGTCCTGCTACCAGAGGTTCACAACCAGTTAGCAGAGGAAGAGGTAGAGGTAGAGGCAATGCTTCCGCGATCAGTCTGTGCTTGATCGGCCTGAGAGTGCTCGGCCGTGGTTTAGAGGATGAGATAACAGGAAGAGGCTGAGACTTCCAATGTTGTAGCCGGTACATTCTCTATCTCTGATCAAGATGTATTTGTACTATTTGATCCGGGTTTAACCCACTCATATGTTAGTGCTAGCATAGTCAGTTCACTTGCTGTTCCATGTGCCAAAATGGATTTTGAAGTGCTAGTAACTAGTCCGTCAGGACAATAGGTATGGGTCAATAGAATGTATAGAGATTGTCCTTTGGTGATCCTAGGACACACTTTTCTGTTAGATTTGATTGCAATGCCCTTTAGAGATTATGATATCATCTTGGGCATGGATTGGTTAGCTAGGCATCATGCCATGATTGACTGTAGACTAAAGATAGTCACTTTTGGTCTCCCTATGTACAGTGATGTGGTAATACATGGGGAGAGACAGTTACTGCCATCAAACATCATTTCAGCTACACTAGCCAGAAGGATGATCAGAAAGGGGTGTGAAGCACACTTGGCACATGTGATAGACACCCAAGTGGGGAGTCCAGTACTGAGGGACATCCCTACCGTATGTGACTTTCCGGATGTGTTTCCTGATGAATTGCCAGGATTATCTGCAGAAAGAGAAGTGCAGTTTGAGATTGATGTCATGCCTGGTGTGGATCCAATCTCCATAACACCATATAGAATGGCACCAGCAGAACTGAAAGAATTAAAAGTGCAGTTGTAAGAGCTGCTTGATAAGGGCTTTATCCGCCCTAGTATGTCACCTTGGGGAGCACCAGTGTTGTTTGTTAAGAAGAAGGATGGTACTCTCTGCTTATGTATTGACTATCGACAGTTGAATAAGGTGAAAATAAAGAATAGATACCCATTGCCCTGCATTGATGACTTATTTGATCAGTTGAGGGGTACAGCTGTGTTCTCCAAAATTGACTTGAGATTAGGTTATTATCAGCTGAAAGTACAAGAGCAGAGAATTTCTAAAACTATCTTTAGAACCTGCTATTGCCATTATAAGTTCTTGGTTATGCTTTTCGGGTTAACTAATGCTCCGGCTGCTTTTATGGATCTGATGAATACTATCTTCAGACCATACCTCGACCAGTTTGTTGTAGTATTCATAGATGATCTATTGGTCAACTCGAGGAGTGCAGAGGAGTATAATAGACATCTGTGGATTGTGCTGCAGACTTTAAGGGAGAAATAGCTATACGCCAAATTATCGAAGTGTGAATTTTAGCTGAAGAAAATACTTTTGGGACATATAGTATCGGCAGAGGGCATCAAGGTAGATCCAAGTAAGATAGAAGTTGTTTTTAATTGGAGACCAACCAGAAATATCACGGAGATTCACAGTTTTCTGGGTTTAGCTGGATACTACCACCGATTTGTGAAAGGGTTTTCCATATTGGCATCTCCATTGACCAAATTACGTCAAAAAGATGTGAAATTTCAGTGGACGGATAAATGCCAACAGAGTTTTGATGAGTTGAAGCAATGTTTGACTGAAGCTCCAGTCCTTACTTTACCTACCCCAGGTAAAGAGTATACTGTTTACAGCGATGCTTCTCACAATGGGTTAGGCTGTGTACTGATGCAAGAGCGGAATGTCATTGCCTATGCATCACGCCAGCTGAAACTACATGAGAGGAATTATCCGACACATGACTTGGAGCTAGCAGCTATTGTGTTCACTCTTAAGATTTGGAGACACTATTTGTATAGGGAGAAGTGCTACATCTACACATATCATAAGAGTTTGAAGTATCTGGACACTCAGAAGGAGTTGAATTTGAGACAGAGGAGATGGTTGGAGTTGATAAAAGACTATGATTGTCTGATAGACTATCAGCCAGGGAGAGCTAATGTGGTGGCTGACGCCTTAAGTCGCAAGACTATGGCAAGTCTACGAATTTCTCCTTTGTTTATGGTACATGAGTTAAGAGTATTGCATGCCAGCTTAGAGGTTAATGATGAGGGGCAGACAGCAGTTGCATGGCATGTACAGCCAGTGTTGATTGATCATATCAGAATGGCTGCTCAGAATAATCAAAAGTATCAAAAGCTGTTAGAAGAAGTCAGACAGGGTAAGAAACCAGAATTCTCAATAAGAGATGACGGTCTATTGCTACACCAGGGCAGACTGTACGTTCCTAATGATGTTGACTTGAAACATATCATTTTGAAGGAAGCACATGAGTCTCCTTTTGCTATGCACCCTAGTGGCACAAAAATATATAGAGGGCTGAAAGAGCACTACTGGTGGATGGCTATGAAAAGAGATGTAGCAAAATTTATTTCTAAATGTCTAACTTGTTAGCAAGTAAAGGCAGAGTATCAAGTACCAGCTGGTTTGTTACATCCACTACCAGTACTGGAATGGAAATGGGAGAGAATAACTATAGATTTTGTGATGGGACTTCCGAGGACACAGAAGAGTCATGATGTAGTATGGGTCATTGTTGATAGACTAACCAAGTTTGCTCATTTTCTGCCTATCCGGATAGACTACAGTTTAGAAAGATTGGCCAAGTTTTACATTGATGAGATAGTAAAACTACATGGAGTGCCAGTATCCATTGTATCAGACAGAGATACTAGGTTCACTTCTAGATTCTGGGGTAGTCTTCAGAAAGCCCTAGGAACTAGATTGAACTTCAGCATGGCATTCCACCCACGCATGCATGGCCATCGAGAGAGTAATTCAGATCTTGGAGGACATGCTACGAGCTTGTGTGATTGAGTTTGAGGGCAGTTGGGACACACACTTGCCTTTGATTGAGTTTGCTTACAACAACAGCTGCCAATCAAGCATTGGGATGCCTCCATATGAAGCTTTGTATGGCAGAAAATGTAGAACCCTATTGTGTTGGGATGAGGTAGGCGAAAGAAAGATGATTGGGCCTAAAATTGTTCAGCAAACTAAAGAGAAAATCAGATTGATTAGAGATCAACTTAAGACTGCATTAGACCGTCAGAAGTCTTATATTGATCTGAAGAGAAGGGATATTGAATATGCAGTAGGTGACAAAGTATTCCTCAAGGTTTCCCCTTAGAAGAAAATTATGAGATTCGGTAGAAAGGGGAAACTGAGTCCTCGTTTCATTGGGCCATATGAGGTTCTGGAGAGAGTGGGTCCTTTGGCATATCGTTTGGCACTACTTCCAGAGTTGGAGAAGATACATAACGTCTTTCATGTGTCTATGTTGAGGAGGTATCGATCAGACCCATCTCATGTACTACCAGTGGAGGAAATTGAAGTGAATCCAGACCTCACATATGAGGAAGAACCCATAGATATTCTGGCTTATGAGGTGAAGCAGTTACGGAACAAGCAAATACCATTGGTAAAAGTGCTGTGGAACCATCATTCAGGCTAGGAGGCTACTTGGGAATGAGAGGAAGACATAAGGAGACAGCACCCACAGCTGTTCAGAGATTGATACCAGGTAAAATTTCAAGATGAAATTTATTTTAAGGGGGAGAGAATTATAACACTCCTATTTGCATAGCCTGGTATATTTTACTATTCCGGTAACCGGTGTCGGTCCGGACAATTAAGGGGATTAGAACCATATCTAAGACACCTAGTTAAGCCTTGAACACAAATAATTAGTAATTGTCAAATAGTTAACTATAAAGAAGAAAAACAGAACACAAGAAGTTAAATGAGCCGAGAGTCACAGCGATGGGTGACCTTCTCGGGAATGACTGCGAGGTCAGTCTAAACTCAAATTCAAATCGTAAAACTGTGACGCCGCGGTCCTTAGGACTATTGCGAACATAGTGGAAAAGAGAAAATCATGAAAAATAATTGTTAAGCAGGTCAAATAATTAGGTCAGAAATTCGGAAGAAATGTCGAATAACTAGCAAATCGGATTGAACTAGCGAGGGGCAATTTGGTTAATTCACCCCTAGAGCTGACTCCTGACCTAACTGTCCAATAAAATTGGAGAAAAGAAAATTTCAGGATCAAGAATTAAATTAAAAAACTAATGAAAAAATAAATGAAAAAGAAAAAAAAAAGGAAAAAGTGTTATTACATCACTTGGATGACATCATGATGATGTCAAAAAATTAATTTAATTTTCCTAAAAATTTGGACTAAGTCAAATAGATAATTAAAGACAAAAATAACATAAAAAAAAAAAAGAAAACACTCTCTTCTTCCCAAACCAGCCGGCACCCTCACTCTCACTTTCTCTCCATGGTTCTTCACTATTAAAGCTTGATCTCAAGCTTTTGATCCCATCAACCAACCCTAAATTCCCCAAAATTTTCCATCAAAACCTTATTATCCCAACTAGAAAAGAAAATTGAAGGAGAAAGAAAAAGAAAAAATTGAAGATTTGGAGAAATTAAAAATCAAAGTTTGAGGTTAGTAATCTAAACTTGGAAATTATAGTTAAATGTTTATGTTTTAGTTTAATTAACTTAGAAATAGTGTAAAATCAAACAAAAACAATTGTTGAGGGACCAAACAAGAAATTCGGCCAGCTAGGGTTAGGGTTTGATATGAATGAGTTTGATGGTTTTGAATGGTTATTTGAGGTGAATTAGGTGTTTAGATCATGAATTTACACTTTGAAATGCATTAGATTGAACTTTATGTGTAGCTAGGGTTTTGAGCATGTGAAAAATTGAAAAAAAATTTGAGAATTGGCCAAATGATGCAGTTGACCTTATTTGAGTTGAGAAATTGTCAATTATGACCATTTGTGGTGTGTATGAATTGTTGGAACCAAGTTCCAATTCGGATTGGTGAAGGTCAATCTGCAGGCAGCTTGACCTAGGTCTATCTAAGGGACCAATTGAGAATGAAACTAGACACAAAATGGCACATTTTTCATGTAGGAATCATGCCTAGAAAGTGACCATAACTTAGTGAACAATTAGGCCAAATCTGGAATTAGGCAAACTGACCTGTACAATAATGACTAAATGAATAGTAGTTACGTAAATGACCATAACTTAGACTAGGAAAGTCCAAATGACCTGAATTTTATACCGATATAAAGCTAAGACATATCCCTACAACTTTCATGAAGAAACTAAACCCAAATTTTGACCATAACCTATTTGAAAAACCACCTACAGTTAACCCACAAAAACTGCCAATAACCAAGAATTTGCCCAGAATTCTGGGTAACACCAAATCTGGCCAACCATGTTCAAATGACTATAACTTAGGCTACAAAACTCCAAATGGAGTGATTCAAAAAGGGAAATAAAGTTAAGACAATAAGGAACAACTTCTATGAAGAAAACTTAGCCAAATTATCACAGCAACATAACCAATGGAACAGTGTAAAACTGAATACCAAAACTGAAAATTTGAAATTTGTGCCTATGAAACTTAAAGTTTGAGAAAACAACAAAAACCAACAAATTAGATACCCAAAATGTCGTATGTGGGTGAAATTAGAATTCTCATACCTATTAACCATTAGAAAGTCAAAAAATTAACTTGAATAGTGTCATGAATAGGAACACCGAAATACAAATTTTAAAGAACATCAAGTTTAGTATATTAAAACTAGGTATAAATAGATTTGAATTTATTTTTGGACTTATGATAAATTATGATACTAAAACACTGTGAAACTGTGTGTTTCAGTTAAAAAAAATACCGGGAAAGAACCCGAGGCATCGAGTCGAGGCCAAGAGGCGACTCCCTTAAGTTTTGTGCACAACATAAACATTCTTTAAAATTTCTTTACAAAGTGCATGAAATGATTTGTGGTTTATTTATATTGCGAAATAATAATTGAAATGTACACTATGCTTTTGATCTAAATTGTTGAAAATTTGATGATATGTGATTTAATTGTCAGTAAATGTTTGATAAATTGATAAGATAGTTTTGAAACCACAGTGTCATGACCATATATTTGAATGTCTCACTAGCATGACTAGTGGAAGAAATTAGTTTCGAATTTTTATTCCTTCTTTGGCTAAAATGTTGGGGTGTGTGCCAGTAGAAGAAGAAATTTGAATGGGTACCTATAGTTTGAGCTAGCTAGCCTTGTGATTTCTCATAAGCCTCTGGCTATTGAGATGAATATTATTTCGAATGGCATGATATAACTGTGTGTTTTTATGAAATTGTTTTGAGACTTCCTAAATGAAATTGTTTGGACTCAAAGTTTATAAATCATATTTTGTATTTGTCTTTTATTTTTAGTACTGTATTTGAATAAATATGATTTGAATTATGCATAAATATTATTTTAGTATGTTGTGCACCACTGAGTCATAGTACTTAGCGATGGCTGTTATTGCTGTTGCAATATAAAGACTAGAGGAGCAGCAGAGTGAGCTGCTAAGGATCTTGGAGCCACATCCCTGAAGTCCTGTCGGGTATATTTTATACCCTGATTGTAATATTTATTTTGATGTATGTAAATGTATGTACATGTATAAAATGGTCATGAGTAGTTGTATAGAGTTTGTAATAATATCATTTTGGATTTGATAATGTAAAGTTTGGTTGATGAATGTAAATTGATTTTACTTTAATGAAAAATGAATGGAATTATTGAGTATATTTTTTTTTATGATAATTGAATTGAGAAATGATGTTGAATATTGTTGAGGTAGTAGTGAGTTTGATGGAAAAAGAATTATTGGAAGTGTTTTTACAGGTTTTTGAAGAACTGTTTTCTTAAAATACAGATGGCACTCTGCCAAAATTTTTCTAAAATTTACGCAAAAATAAAATAGACAAAAATTTGAACTAGTTTTTAAACTTCTATTAAATGTAAGAAAATGATCACCACTTCCAAAAAGTAAAAAAATGGCTTTAAAATCCCTTGTAGGGAACTTAATGAGTTATTGGTAGGTGAAGTTCGGTAGTTCATTAGGTATTTTACGGGATTATGTTATGCCTTACAGAGGGGTAAGGTGTGACAGAGAATGCTCAAGCCCACTACCCATTCCAGAGTGGAAATGGGAAAATATGGCCACAGACTTTGTTGTGAGGTTACTAGTAGCCTCTAACAGATATGACTCGATATAGGTTATAGTTGTTAGTAGTATGCCCTAGAGCATATCATTTTGTATGTATCTTGTATATATTTTATTAATAAAAGATGATTTCACTTTTCTGTTTACATAATATATTTATGTGTAATAAAAAGGTCCATTAATGTTTTATTAGAAATTCTATTATTAAGTTGTTAAAAATATGAGTGACAGTATTTCTAGTATAAAATATCATAAATTGGTTCATAATTGAGGATACTTCACAAAGGACATGACTTATCCAGAAAGATTGTAATCATGTTTGTTCCCAAGGTATTTATATGAGATATAAATAAGATAGAGTGTTGAGTCTCATGCCACATAACAAATATGATAGGCACTTATACATGATAAGTAGGCTGAACCAGCGATGCTTATGACAAGAACATGGAGTTTACTCTTGTCAATGCATTGTCATATATCATATCAGTGCATATAATCTTTAGACCTGAGATAACACAGTTATCTTCTATATAGGTGGTTCGAGTTTGATACTGCTTTCATACTTGTACTGTGTACAGGTATATGGACATGTATTGACTCCTACTAGTTATATATGAAGATAGGTGTTGATCAAGATGGAATCCGTTACCCTAAGTAAATAGGGATAAAATCCTATGTTCATTTAATTGTTCTTGATGTTTCAAGTTCCTGGCTAGGACAGACAAATTTAATCAGAAAAGAATTTCTGACAAGAAAATCTAATTAATCAAGAACTGGAATTAAAAGAGAACATAATGTTCATAGTAAATGGGGTTTGACATTAACCATGACTCCAACTCGAATTGGGATTTTGTAACGAAGAGATTCTTGCGCATGGTAACATATGATTAAAGGTTCATTTAAGGTATTCCTTGTTGCTGATTGGGTGGCCATGGCACGCTATGCTAGGTGTCAACCATAGTCTATGAGATGCCTAAAATGATTTAGAGAAATCATTTATGGTAAGAAAGAGTTCTGATGATATTAAGATTTAATATCATATCTCATTGCCAATTAGTGATGAGCCTAGTGAGTCACACACGTACACAAGTTAATCACCAAGTAAAATGTGATTTAATTAATTAATTAAATAGTTTAATTGATTAATTAAATAGGTTTAGTTTGTAATGAGATTGCAAAGTCCCTAGTATGGCTTGAAACCAAATCTAGGTTATTGGATGTATAGTATAAGTTAAATTTATATTTAAAGTGTTTAAATATGAATTTAATTGTGAGAAATTAATTAACAGAGATTAATTAGTTAATTTATATTTGATATAAATTTATTAGAAGAGGAGAAATAATGATTTTGGGTTGAGAACTCCAAATTACAACATAAGGGTAATTTGGTCATTTCACATGGTGACATGTGGCACCATGAGATGGTGACATGTGGCACCATATAAACTTGCCATTTGTCTTCCTATCATTCAAGATGATCAAAGTCAAGATTAAGTCTAGCTTTGACACTTGGATTAATGAGATTAAGTCAATTAAAAATAAGATGCAATGTGGTGGTGACATGTGGCAAAGGGTTTAAGTAATTATTTGACCTAATTATAAAAAGGAAAGAAAGAAGAATTAAAAATATAAATCTCACTATTCTAAGGGTGGCGGCAGCCACTATTCCCTCTCCCTCTTCTTGTTTTCTTCATCAATTCAAAAAGAATCATTCATTCCCTTTGAATTAAAATTGCTAGGAATTGTTTCTAGTGTCATATACACACATATAACCTCTCTAAAAGTAAAACCCCAAATTATAATTGGTTGGTAAGGCTTGAGAAGCAAAATTGGGGGTTGTCATTGGTGATCTTGATGTGGACAAGCTAGAGGGACAACACTCGGGGTCCTAGGAGCTTCCTAAAGGTGTCAATTGCATCCATAGTGCATCAAAGAGGTTAGTGCCTAAATTCCTCTTTCAAATTAGGGTTTAATTGAATTAATTTGTTAATTCACAATCTTAAATGGCAAATGAAGATCCTAATACATATTAAAAGTGTTTTAATATGCAATTGAGCATTGAAATTAATTAGGCACATAAGAGATGTGACATAATGCATGAAACCCTAGAAGAAAATTTTTGAAATTCAATGCTCCAATGCACCAATTACTAGGCTTTCGCTCCTTTAATTGGCATCAAAAAGGTGGCAGCATGGTTGAGATTCACACCCCAAGGGTGCATTTTGGTTTTGGGCTTGGTTTTAGGCTTCTTTATGCAATTATTGTCTATCTTAAAGCCCATAATTAGGCCCATACCTAATTAAATTGTTTAATTAGGAATTTTAATCACACAATTAATTTCTTGAAAAATGTTTTCAAGGTATTAAATTTGGAAAGGGTTTCTAAATTTAAATTTGTTTGAATGAGATTCAAATCTAAATTTTTTAGTTGAATATGTGATATTCAATTTAATTTTTTAGTATTTATATTTTATTTAATTGTTAAATTTTAATATGCATGATGGATGATCATGGACAATAAAAGATCAACGTGATTGGATTTGTTTCTTTTAATTTTCTTTGGGTTGTAAAATAATTAATTTTATTTTAGTGGCATGTATTATAAATGTCATAATAATTTGGATTGTAATTTCATTTATTTGAGGACTTTAAAGTCCATATTCTTGTCAATTTGCCTGGGTATGCCAAGGATTACAATATAATTGGATTGTAAGAAGATCAAGGAAGTCAAGAGCATTGGTGGGACCAGTGGGAGAAAATCAAAATCAAGTGTTAATTATGTACTCCTTCAGCAACTCTTATAAAATGAATGAATGAAATACACCTAGGAATGCCCTGATTCAATTCTTGGTGGCTCAGAATTGAATCCCATAGAAAGTCCATGATCATACTACATTATTTATTTATCCATAGATGCATGAGATGTATATGAATGTATGCAAGTATATGATATATGCATGCCAATTGGATAATGTGCAAAGTGAGACCATAATAGTAATTAAGCCGACCACTAAATCTTCCAAACAAATGATTAAGTTGGAAATGGTATAATTAAAGTAATTATATCATGGCCCTCCATTGAGGCAATTATTTTAAGAAATTTTAAATACTTGCATGTGATGCATTTGTTTAAGAGATTTTCTTAAAAATAATTGTTAAGCATGAGATGTTGTAAATATGTAAATAGTTGGTGGCCAATAATGGATGTGCCTGAGGACATTAAAATTATTTGTATATTTACTGGCTTAATGGGATCAACTTAACTAATGCAAGATAAATCAATAATGGATGTGCCTGAGATTTTGAGCATTAGGGGCTAAATAAATGATTAAACCTCACATGAGATGTGATGGGCAAGGAGTTGCTCACTTATAGTTTATTGTAATTCCAATAATGGATGTGCCTGAGGATGATCAATAAGACTATAAGAATTCAATCACCCAATAGAAATATATCCAATTAGGATTTTCTTTTCCTACTATGGAAGTTTAGGATTCGCCAAGTTAGTGGGAGGACCAATTTGATTAAAAGACCATAACCATTTTGGTTAATTACTTGATACATTTACTAATTAATCTAGTTATTTTTTACAGTTAATTTTTTAATAATAATGAGCATACAACAACCACCACCATCCAATATCCTTTCAAGCATTCTTGATCACAATAGGTTGATGGGACCTAATCTTTCTGATTGGCTCAGAAATTTAAAACTTGTCCTGAACCTAAAACTTATTGGATATGTTCTAGACTCAAAGGCTCCTGGTCCCTTTCCTCCAGAGGCCACTCAAGAGGAACATGATACTTTGGACAAGTGGAAAGAGCATGATATGAGAGTCAAATGTTACATGCTTGCTTCTATGACTAATGAGTTATAGAAGCAGTATGAGAACATGCAGAGTGCAAGTGAGATCCTTCTTCACCTGCAAGAGTTATACGATGAGCATAGCAGAAATGCTAGGTATAAGATATTTAGACAGCTATTCCGCATGAGGATGTCTGAGGGACAGAATGTAGGAGATCATGTCCACAAGATGATTCAGCTTATTGAGCAGTTGGAACATCTTGACTTTCACATGGATTTCCAACTGCAGATGGATTTGATCCTTCAGTCCCTGCTTGAGTCATTTGGGAATTTTGTGACAAATTTCCATATGACAAAGCAAGAGTGTACTTTGGCTGGGTTACTTAACATGCTGGTTATTGCCCAAAAGAATATACCAGGCAATAAAGGAAAAGAGGTGGCTTTGATTGTATCTTCTTCTTCTGCTCAAAAGTCCAAAAAGAAGAAGGGCAATAAGAATAAGAAACCTCAAATTCCTGGACCTTCCAAGAAGATAGCCAAACAGAAGGGCAAGACTGAAGCTGACAAAGGCAAGGGAAAGTGTTTCCACTGCCACAAGGATAGGCACTGGAAAAGGAACTGCCCAGAGTATCTTGCTTCTCTAAAGGACAAAAAGGATAGACCTTCAGAAGGTATGTCTGTGTCTTGTTATTTAGATTTTGATGATACTCATAGTTCATCTACAGCTTGGGTTTTAGATACTAGTGCTAGTTCTCACATTACTTATGATATGCAGGAACTAGCAAATAGTAGCAGCTTGCAGTTACGAGATATTAGACTTCGGGTTGGCAATGGCTCAACTGTTGAAGCTTTAGCCATAGGATCTAAATCTTTATACATGTGTGGACATGTTTTGTATTTAAATAATGTTTTGCATGTACCTGATGCTTTTAAGAACATCATTTTTATATCTAGTTTGATTAGAAATGGCTATGAATTTTAGTTCACAAATGATGTTTATAATATTTATTTTGGAAATAAATATGTTGGCTCTAGTTATATGCATGATAGACTTTATTATTTAGATAATAATGTCAAATACAAATCTAATGCAAGCAATCTAAATGAATGTAATGCCATGATGAAAATCAACTCAAGTTTAAAATATATTTGGCACTTAAGATTATGTCATGTTGCAGAAGATAGGATTGCAAAGCTAGAGAAAATGGGGATTTTATCCTCATTGGGTTCTGAACCTACTCCAACTTGTGAATCCTGCCTTCAAGACAAAATGACTAGATCACCTTTTGTTGGACAAGGGTTAAGAGTTAAAAATATTTTGGAATTGATACATAGTGATGTATGTGGTCCATTTAAGGAAATGGCTAGAGGCGGTTTTCATTACTTTATTACCTTTACTAATGATAAATCAAGGTTTGGGTATTTGTATTTGATGAAATAAAAAACATGAATCCTTTGAAAAGTTCAAGGAATTTAAATGTGAAGTAGAAAATCAAATAGAAAAAGTATTAAAATTCTTCAATCAGATTATGGAGGTGAATACTTAAGTACTGAATTTGATGAATACTTGAAAGAACATGGCATTGTCTCCCAACTGACTCCTCCAGGAACGCCACAACTGAATGGTGTATCTGAAATGAGAAATTGTACCCTATTAGATATGGCACGTAGTATGATGAGCTATACTGATATGCCAATCTCCTTTTTGGGATTTGCATTAGAATTAGCTTTGCATATTCTGAATAGGATTCCATCAAAATCAGTTTCTTCCACACCTTATGAGATATGGCATGGAAGAAAACCAAGTCTTAAGCATGTTAAGATTTGGGGTTATCTAGCTTATATTAAAAAGTTGAACACTGATAAATTGGAAACCAGATCAGAGAAATGTTGATTTGTTAGATATCCAAAAGAAAGTTTTGGATATTATTCTTATTTGCCTACATCATAAAAGGTTGTGGTAAGCAGAGATACCATATTTTTTGAACAACAGTTTATTCAAGAATGAGGCAAAGGAAGGCAAATAGAGTTAGAATTGGAGAATTATGACCAACCAACAGATCAAATGGATATAGATCCATATAGTCAACCTACACCTATTGATGAAACATCTACAGTAATTCCTCGCAGATCAACCAGGATATCTCACCCACCAATGAGATATGGTTTTCTTCATGAAGATGAACAAGAGTTGTTTACTCATGAAGAAATAGATCATGGAGATGATCCACTTACCTATGAAGAAGCTATATCAGATGTAGACTCTTCAAAATGGATTAAAGCTATGAAATTCGAAATTGATTCCATGCATAAGAACCAAGTTTGGGACCTTGTTGACCCACCTAAAGGTATTATACCTATAGGGAATAAATTGTTTTCAAGAAGAAAATTGGTTCTGATAGAAAGGTAGAGACCTATAAAGCAAGGCTAGTAGCGAAAGGGTTTCGCCAAAGGCAATGAATTGACTATGAAGAGACTTTCTCGCTTGTTGCCATGCTTAAATCAATTAGGATTCTATTAGTAATAGCTGCATACTATGATTATGAGATTTGACAAATGGATGTCAAAATAGCTTTTCTCAATGGATACATTGATGAAAATATTTTCATGGAACAACCTAGGGGTTTTGAATACTAAGATGGTTCCAAGGCATGTAAGCTAAAGCGATCCATTTATGGCTTGAAATAAGCTTCAAGGAGTTGGAACATCCGTTTTGATGAAGCCATTAAGTCATTTGTTTTTATCAAAAACGTGGATGAATCATGTGTATATAAGAAGGTTAGTAATAGTGCTGTCACTTTCCTTGTCTTATATGTGGATGACATTCTGTTGATAGGTAATGACATAGGTATGTTGACAACTGTTAAGGTATGGTTGTCAAATACATTCTCCATAAAAGACTTAGGGAAGGCAACCTATATTCTTGAAATTCGCATCTATAGAGATAGAGCGAAAAGAATTGTCGACACTATATTTTGGCCGATCCCCAAAATCAATAAAACTTTGAAACCGATCCCCGGTACTAAGTCTCCTTCGGACGGCTAATCACATTTCCGATCCCTCTTTGATAGGCAGTCACAATTCTGATCTCTCCTCACAAAGAATTAAATCAAATTGTTAAGTTCTCGCATCAGTCAAAGCTTTACCAGTCTATCGCTCACCGATCTCTCAAACCCATTGTCGAAACTCAGGACCCGTCAAGTATATTCCTACTAAACGAAATGAACTGGCACTAGATGTTTTCTTACCAGTTTTATTGCCGATCTCCTTTTCGAAAGATTAAGAGCTAAGGTTTTGGTTCTGTTTAATGAGGATTCCGATCTTAAGTGTTCGAGTTAAATTTTCAACTTTAATCAAGTCCCATTCAGCATTTCTTCCTCACCGATCTCATGCATGTCATGCTTTCCGATCTCTTATACTTAGATTAATAATTGCATTTGGTTCTTGTTTCGCTATGCTCATACAATCAAATACTTAGGCAATTCAGAGATTTTCCAATCACATCCATTCATTGAACAAAAGAGACATTCCATTTCATTTCATTTTTTTGTACAAGCTATTCAGCTGGAGGGTCACCCCCAGCCTGATTTACATTTTGCTCACTCTCTCTCTCACCCTCGGCTTCCTCCTCACTGTCCTCATCATCACCCCCAGGAGCCAGGTCGGCCATCCAAGAGAAGTCCTCCTCTGGGTAATGCTTCTGGAGTTCGGCCAAGAGGTCCTTGTGAGCATTCACATAGGCCCCAGCTATTCCCGTCACCATCTCTTCATCTTTCTCCTTAAGCTCCCCATCTTTCTCTTTAAGCTCCTCGATGAGTTGGGCGACCTGAGCAGCTTCGTTGGCCTGTAGCGCCTAGACTTCTCTGAGAACCCGATTCCTTTCAGCCAGAACAAGATTCAGTTCGGCCAGCCTGTCTCCATAAAACTTCGCCCGTCCCTCAACTTGAGATATATAATCTCGAGCGGATGAGAGTTGGGATCGGAGGGAAGCCACTTCCTGATTTTTCTTCCCGATCTCCTTACCTGCACGAACCTTTTCCCAAACCATGGTCTGATTCACCAGGCACTCCACGTTCAGGCTCATGGATTGAGTCAAGATATCATCAAGGCTGTTCGAGGATAGCCTGTCCCGATCCTCCCGAAGGAAGATGGAAGACCCCAAGACTTGGGCAAAACCGAGGTTCTCCCGAACAGTCCAGTTATTCTTCAGGGACTCGATTAGCTTTTGAGCGCCACGAGAAGAGGTCCTCCCAGAAGATTGAGAAGGACCCCTTTCCGTGCTTGGAACAACTGGAAGAGCCGGAGGCTGCTCTTCCAATCTAGGAGGAGATCGGATAGCTTCAGCGGTCGGCAGATCCGAAGGTTGAGGCGGGTCCCCTTGTACTTCCCCAGGTTCATGACCAGGCGTTCGAAGCATTTCCGAACGCTTCATCTCCTTTATTTTCTGGGAAATCTCTCTGTCCTTCTTTCGCTTCCTAGAACCCTCACTGCCCGCCATACCTGCACAAAGAAGAGGTCAGTGAGATCGCTAAGGTCCTGAGAGCTGAGATATAGAAAATACCAATGCCGAGGTCAGAGAGCGGAAGTTCGCGGTCTTGGCCGGTGAGCAGTTAAATAGTCCAATGGTGCAACTCGGCAGTCACCGCATCCAAACAAGAATACTTTTGAGTGGCGGCCTGACTCTTCAGATCCATCACTATTAAGCTATCCTCCTGGTTTAGGGTAATGCGCTTCGGAAGCAAGGGCCCCTGATGCCACCAGCTACGGGGAAAGTCCTCAAAGCAGCTCGGATCTTTGCTCCTCAAAATGAAGAAGCAGTTCTTCCAATTTTTAAGGGAGGGGGGCAGATCGGTGAAGAGCCCGCAATGAGGCTTCGCCTGAAAGAACCAGTGCTCGTCGTCCTTTCGGCGAGTAAGTCTGTGCAGCTCGGCAAACACCTTAGCCGTAGGTCTGATTCCCTTAGCTCGACATAGACCTCGGAAGGCTACCAAGATTCGCCACGAGTTAGGGTGAATTTGAGCAATGCACGCTCGGTGAAGTTTTAGGACCTCCTTATAGAAGTCATCTAGAGGGAACCGAAGACCGGCCTTTAACTGTTCCTCGTACACCATAACCATGTCATTCTCTTCAAAGGAGTGATCGACACAAAGATTGCCGTGGCACTTGATTAACTCGTATGAATCAGGCCGAATGTTGTATTCTTGGCTAAACGATTGCAGATCGGATTCTCGAAGAACTGACGGTAGCTCGTCTATAGGGAGAGTCTCCCTCCCTGAAACAGGTGCACGCCTTGATGGTATGATCTGCCCCCGAGCTGGAACATAGACCCTAGGGGGTTCAGGTTGCGTGCTTGGCCCGACTACCTCTGCTTCATCGGACGACCATGAGAACTGAATGGAAGGAGGGCTCGCCGCTCTCTGACCTTCGACACCGCTCATTTTCAAAGGAAATAAAGAACTTAAACTAAAAAGAAGATCAAAGCCCTTACCGGAGTCTGATCGGCGTCGGAAGAACTTGGGAAAAATGAGAGAACTTCGAAGTTGTGAGCAAGAGACTGAAAATGGAATGAGAGAGCAAATGGCTAACCCCCCCCATCCCTATTTATACTAGTCCGAGCATTTAATGCTCACGAGGTTCCATGCAGTGCATCGGTTAACGGGATTCGCCAGCTGTTCTGACACGTCTCTCGAACATTCCGAGATCGGTTAATTGGAGATCGGCATAATAAGTTGAATATTTTGAATAAAGGATCAGTTAAGAGTCGTTTTGTTAGGAACCAGATCGGACAAATATATCAGAGATCGGAAAATAATCAATAAGATAATAATTGGAGAAACAAGACTTTTATTTCCAAAAAGATCGGATTACATCATTAGGGCGATCTCTAGGGATCGGATTACAATAAAGGTCTAACTACATCATTTGGGCGTTCTCTAGAGATCTGATTACATTAACGGATTACATCATCTGGGCAATCTCTAAGGATCGGAATACATTAGAGATCTGATTATATCAAAAGGCTGATCTAAGGATCAGTTTGTAACTGATCCCAAGGATATTGCCGACCGGATGCTTCATCCACTGTCGGAACACCCAACGTGGATCAGAATCGCTGTCGGAACACCCAATGTGATGAGAAGCCGAATGAACTCAGTTGAGCGACTCGAGATCGGTACAACTGAGGTCCGCAATACAGATCGGTCAAATCCAGTTCTCTCACCATCATCAGTTAGGGTTATGCGATCACCGGGATCGTAAATTTTCAGCCGGTGGTTAAAGAAGCTCATCGGAAAGGGATCAAAAACCACAATCATGGCCGGAACTTCCACCGAGCAAATGAACAGTGGAAAATAAGAAAGGAAGAGAGGAAAATCAGATGAAGGAAATGTCTCATCAACTGGGTATATATAGGGAAAATGAGCATTTATTGTCGAAGCGTAAAACGGCTTAACGCCGAATCGAGGGGCAATTAATGCTTTGACCGCACTGCACCTAAGGAAGGGAAAGATCGGAATAATAGATCGGAAGATGGGAGACCAGCATGAAAGATCGGAAAGAACATGTGAAAGAGATCGAAAGAGGAGGGATCGGAAGGCAAAAGAATAAGACAAATCCCAAATAACCGCCGCCGAATCGTAGCCGAGGTAGTTAAAGCGTTGCGCATTTAGATCTCCACCGCACGCCTAAGAATCGCCCGCAATCGTCGACAGTGCGGTATGTCATGATCCAGACATCCCAATCTCCACCGTTGATCACATTTGTAAGGACAAACCCGGAACCCTTGGATAAAGAGAGAATACGAAAAAACCAGCATCTTTTGCTCTTAGCGCTTAGAACGTTCCGGACAAGAAGATCTGGGACCGTCAGATATAAAGAAGAAAAGGACAAACGTTCAAGAGGGATCTCAGCCATTCATTTTGATTCTCTTTAATTCCTGGACATCCGATCATGTCCTTCGAAATCTTGACCCTCCATCTCCCTCAAAATAAATCCTGACCCTCCACGGGGAGCGCCCGATTCCTATAAATACCTGCATGAAAAACTGTTCAACAGAGGGACGGACAAAAAAAGAGAGGCTGTTATTATAGCGGAAGAACTCTGAAAACTTCATTCAGTTTGTTATTCCGCTACTTTGAAGTGTTGATTGGAAAAACTTTTGAAACTAGTTTTCTGAAGTGTTTCTTGAAAAGGATTCTGAATACTGGAACTCTACATTTCCAGTTTGTTCATTATCCGTCACACCCTCACTTTCACCCTTTATCATCTCTGCTTTCATTCCCACTGCCTAAGCTAAACTTCATTCCACTCGGCTTTTATCTTAATCGATTATATTTTAGCTAAGCTCCTTCACTTCCGACGAACATCGCCTCTCAAAGCTAATCACCCACTGTCTTATCTCTATTTGCCACCCCGTAGCTATTTCAGTAGATTTGGCTCCTCACAGGTAAGAGCTCATATTGCTGTTTTACTAAGTGTTTACATTTATTTTTTGCACTTTCTTTGTTCTTCTTACGTATGTGATTTTCTCCAAGTTCATTTTGTGCAAAAGGACCCAAAAGAATGTTACTCTCGAGTTATCCCTTTAGTGATTAGTACGTAATTTTATTAATCTTCGTCATTTCTGAATGCAAGTTTTTCTGGTTCCTAGTAGCGGGTAAATGGTCAGGCAAGATGTAGGTAACTGCAATTCAGCGATCTCTTTAAAAGAGAGAACTGAATAACGCGTCAGAAGATAGCCAAACTATTAGGGCCGACGTAAACAAAGAATTCGACAAAGAGGTCATAAAGTGGAATAAAACCAAAATAAACAAAACAGAATATATCGGTCATTAATAGATATTGGTAAAATGAATACATGGAAGGTCGGTAAATCAAGTCTAGTTTTCCCCATCTAGCCAAAAGGTATTGAGAAGCCTTATACCCAAAGATCTTTGAATGCCGTAATCCTTAGCCTTCGGCTCTTATGTCATGTAGCTAAATTAAAATCCGGAGATCGGAAAAGTCCCTTTCAGGCTCCTGTTAATCTAAAAGAGATCGGAGGAGAGTTCTTATCTGGTCTCAACTCAAAATTTTAATAACTATTAAATAGAGATCGGAGGAGGGTTCTTATCCGGTCTCCACTCAAAGTTTAAATAAATAACCATTAAATAGAGATCGGAGGAGAGTTCTTATCCGGTCTCAACTCAAAATTTTAATAACTATTAAATAGAGATCGGAGGAGGGTTCCTATCCGGTCTCCACTCAAAGTTTTAATAAATAACCATTAAATAGAGATCGGAGGAGAGTTCTTATCCGGTCTCAACTCAAAATTTTAATAACTATTAAATAGAGATCGGAGGAGGGTTCTTATCCGGTCTCTACTCAAGGTTTTAATAAATAACCATTAAATAGAGATCGGAGGAGGGTTTTTATCCGATTCTCACACCAAATCTTAACCCGTACGCAAAATAATCTCAAAACTAAAAAATTCGTAACGTCAATTCACTAAGGTGGTCTCATTTACTTGTGTATCTGAGTGATCCAAATTCAGTGAGAAATCAAATGTTCCTTTAGCCAAAAGGATTAACATTCCCATTCAAGCCCTCCTAACTAATTTATAAAGAACGCAAAATTAAATCTACTTACCCTTATTAAGGGACGAGGTGGGGTGCCTAACACCTTCCCCACCCGTTTACGGACCCCGAACCTAGAATCTCTGTTTTGAAGTGGTTTCATTTTTAATTTATTTTCCCAAATGGTTTTCTTTAGTTTCCCTCAAAACTAAGGTGGCGACTCCTCACTTTTCCCACTTCGGTGAGTGATCGTCCAGGCGACCGCGAAATCCCTTTGCGACAAGAATAATTGGTTTATCCCAAAGTCTATACTTGGAAAAGGTGTTAAAGAGGTTTAACATGCTTGATTCCAAGAGAGGATTATTACCAGTAAGACATGGTATCCACCTTTCTAAAGAGATGTCTCCAAAGACACCTGAAGAAAGAGATAAAATGGCAAGGATTCCATATGCTTCGGCTATTGAAAGTTTGATGTATACAATGATGTGTACTAGGCCAGATATCACATATGCTGTTACTTTAACTAGCAGGTTTCAATCCAATCCAGGTTTGGAATACTGGATATCTATTAAAAATATCCTTAAGTACTTGAGAAGAACTAAGAATTTATTCTTGATTTATAGAGGTTGTGACTTGCAATTAGATGGTTGTACTGATTCTGATTTTCAATCAGATATCGATAATAGAAAGTCTACCTCTGGGTTTATGTTCATTTGTAATGGAGGTACAGTTAGTTATAAGAGTTCCAAACAGAGTACAACTACTGATTCCACTACAGAGGCCAAGTACATTGCTGCATTAGATGCTACAAAAGAGGTTGTTCGGATAAAGAAGTTCATGACAAAACTTACAGTAGTTCCTTCCATTGAGTCAGTAGTTCCTCTCTACTATGACAATAATGGAGTGGTCATACAGACTAAGGAATCCCAATCTCACCAGAAATCCAAACACATAGAAAGACGCTACTACATTATCAGAGAGATAGTTGGGTGGAGCGATGTAGCCATGTAGAAAATAGCATTAACTGAAAATTTAGCTGATACATTCACGAAGCCTATGTCATAAGCTCAGTTAGACCATCATCTTGAGAAGATGGGTCAAAGATATTGTAATGAATGGCTCTAGTGCTAGTGGGAGATTGTTAGTAATATGTCCTAGAGCATATCATTTTATATGTATCTTGTACATATTTTATTAATAAAAGGCAATTTCACTTTTTCGTTTACATAATGTATTTATGTGTAATAGAAAAGGTCCATTGATATTTTGTTAGAAATTCTATTCTTAAGTTGTTAAGAATATGAGTGACAGTATTTCTAGTACAAAGTATCATAAATTGGTTCACAATCGAGGATACTTCATAAAGAACATGACTTATCTAGAAAGATTGTAATCATGTTTGTTCCCAAGGTATTTATATGAGATATAAATAAGATGGAGTGGTGAGTCTCATGCCACATAACAAACATGATAGGCACTTATACATGATAAGTAGGCCGAACCAGTGACGCTTATGACAAGCACATGGAGTTTACTCTTGTCAATGCATCGTCATATATCATATCAGTGCATATAATCTTTAGATATGAGATAACACAATTATCTTGTATATAGGTGGTTTGAGTTTGATACTTCTTTCATACTTGTACTGTGTACGGGTATATGGGCATGTGTTGGCTCCTACTAGTTATATATGGAGATAGGTGTTGATCAAGATGGAATTCGTTACCCTAAGTAAATAGGGATAAAATCCTATGTTCATTTAATTGTTCTTGATGTTTCAAGTTCTTGGCCAGGACAGACAGATTTAGTCAGAAAAGAGTTTCTGACAAGAAAATCTAACTAATCAAGAACTGGAATTAAAAGAGAACATAATGTTCATAGCAAATAGGGTTTGACATTAACTATGACTCCAGTTCAAATTGGGATTTTATAACGGAGAGATTCTAGTGCATGGTAACATATGATTAAAGGTTCATTTAAGGTATTCCTTGTTACTGATTGGGTGGCCATGGCATGCTATGCTAGGTGTCAACCATGGTCTATGAGATGCCTAAAATGATTTAGAGAAATCATTTATGGTAAGAAAGAGTTCTGATGATATTAAGAGTTAATATCATATCTCATTGCCAATTAGTGATAAGCCTAGTGAGTCACACACATACACAAGTTAATCACCAAGTAAAATGTGATTTAATTGATTAATTAAATAGGTTTAGTTTGCAATGAGATTGCAAAGTCCCTAGCATGGCTTGAAACCAAATCTAGGTTATTGGATGTATAATATAAGTTAAATTTATATTTAAAGTGTTTAAATATGAATTTAATTGTGAGAAATTAATTAGTTAATTTATAATTGATATAAATTGACTAAAAGAGGAGAAATAATGCTTTTGGGTTGAGAACTCAAAATTGCAACATAAGGGTAATTTGGTCATTTCACATTGTGACATGTGGCACCATGAGATAGTGACACATGGCACCATGAGATGGTGACACATGGCACCATATAAACTTGCCATTTGTCTTCCTATCATGCAAGATGATCAAAGTCAAGATTAAGTCTAGCTTTGACACTTGGCTTAATGAGATTAAGTCAATTAAAAGTAAGATGCAATGTGGTGGTGACATGTGGCAAAGGGTTTAAGTAATTATTTGACCTAATTATAAAAGGAAAAGAAAGAAGAATTAAAAATATAACTCTCACTATTCTAAGGGTGGCGGCAGCCACTATTCCCTCTCCCTCTTCTTGTTTTCTTCATCAATTCAAAAAGAATCATTCATTCTCTTTGAATTAAAATTGCTAGGAATTGTTTCTAGTGTCATATACACACATATAACCTCTTTAAAAGTAAAACCTCAAATTATAATTGGTTGGCAAGGCTTGAGAAGCAAAATTGGGGGCTGCCATTAGTGATCTTGATGTAGACAAGTTAGAGGGCCAACACTTGGGGTCCTAGGAGCTTCCTAAAGGTGTCAATTGCATCCATAGTGTATCAAAAAGGTTAGTGCCCAAATTCCTCTTTCAAATTAGGGTTTAATTGAATTAATTTGTTAATTCACAATCTTAAATGGCAAATGAAGATCCTAATATATATTAAAAGTTTTTTAACGTACAATTGAGCATTGAAATTAATTAGGCACATAAGAGATGTGGCATGATGCATGAAACCCTAGAAGAAAATTTTTGAAATTCAATGCTCCAATGCACCAATTACCATGCTTCCGCTCCTTCAATAGTGGATAGGTTGATCAAGACTACTCACTTCATTCTTGTTAGAGCTAATTATTCTATGGATAAGTTGGCTCAAGTGTACATGGTAGAGATAATAAGGTTGCATGGAGCTCTAGAGGCCATAGTCTTCGATAGAGGACCGCAGTTCACATCAAATTTTTTACACTATCTTCAAAATGAGTTAGGCACCAAGTTAGACTTTAGCATAGCTTTTCATCTTCAAACAGATGGACAGTCAGAAAGGACCATATAGACTTTAGAGGATATACTGATGATGTGTGTACTTGACTTTAGAGGATCGTGAAAAAAGTACCTTCCTCTAGTTGAGTTTGCATACAACAACAACTATCACTCTAGCATTGCAATGACACCATATGAGGCTTTATATGAGAGAAAGTGTAGGTCTTTGATGTGTTGGGAAGAAGTAGGTAAAAGAGTTGTAGCGGGAACAAAGTTGGTGAAAATCACCAATCAAGCCATGCCTTTAATCAGGGCAAGGTTGAAAATAGTAGCCAGTAGACAGAAAAGCTATACAGATCTCCATGAGAGAGAAGTGGTTTTCTAGGAAGGGGACATGGTGCTTCTAAATGTGTCTCCAATGAAGGGTGTCATCCGATTTGGAAAGAGAGGTAAACTAACTCTGAGATATATTGGACCATATGAAGTATTGCAAAGGGTCAAGAATGTATCTTATAAGTTTGCTTTGCCACCAGAAATTGAGAGAATCCATCCGGTGTTCCATGTTTCTATTTTGAGGAAGTTTGTGTTAGATCTGAACAAGGTTATAAGTGAACCAGACATGGAAATTTCGAAAGATCTTTTTCATGTTGAACAACCTATTCGGATCATGGATACTCAGATAAGGAAGCTCAGGAATAAGGAGATACCTATGGTCAAAGTCCTTCGGAATCGCTATAACATGGAAAAGTGCACTTAGGAAACTCGTGACTCCATGATACAATAATATCCCCACCTTTTCTAGGTATGTTATGTAAGTTATATATGTTATGTCATGTTTATTATGAGTTTATTTTAATATTCGAGGATAAATGTTCTTAAGGAGGGGGAGGGGAAGAATGTAATACCCGCCATTTTTCAATATCAGAATATCTGTCCTTGATAGAATATTCTGGTGAAAATTAAAACTTCAATGATAAGGGAGTGGTGGTAAGATGTGGAAATGTATTTATGTATGTGTGTTTGAAGTATTCAAAATGCTTTTAAAAATGAAAATGTTTTACTAGTTTTGATTAAGGAAAAGTTTTTAAGTGGGTGTTTGTGCAAAAGAAACTTCAACAGCCAACGGATGGACTTTTAGCAGTCGAAGTCTTTTTTTGGCTTAAATCCCTTTTTAAACAAAATGGACTCTGGTAGCTGGAACTGAAGCTTCCGACAACCAAAAGTCCTTCGACATAGAGGGTATAAAAGGTACTAAAACTCTTTTTTTTTTTTTGCCAAAAACACTTAGGTTTTCTCTTCTTCTCTCTCTCTTAACTATTGGAGCACACAAGGAGCTCTTTGAAGATATTTTATTGGATTTTTCAAAATCTGGAGGTGGATTCTTCCTTTTAAAAGTTTGGGAGAGTAGATTCAAGCTTTGGAGCTTTGATTCTCTCACCTCCAAGCTCTAAGAAAAGAGATAACATTCTTTTCTTATTGATCTAATAGGAGATCTATGAAAGCTGATGAGGGATTAGGTTTTTATAACTTAACTTTCATGAAAAGTTATTTTTAAGATGAGTTTTGGGAAGTTTATGCATGTTAAGGGTTAATTTATGAACTAGTTCAAATTATGAACCACTTTTATGTTAAAGATGTTTATGTATGGATAAAAAGTCTAAAGTGTAATGGTTTGTGATATGTTTAAGTGTTAATAATATAGGTGTTAAAGGTATGTTCATAGGTTTTAGGCTTGCTATGGGTTTCGATAGCCTTAAACTAACCCAATCCCTAGTACTAGTAATGGTCCTTAGCTTGGGTCATTACACAAGCCTTAGTGGGAGACAAATTATGAACTTGTTGGATAAGTGTCATATACGTCTCCAAATTGGAGAGATTCTCCACCACTTATATGGTTTATGTAACACCCCCGTTGCATAGCCTGGTAGATTTCACTGTTCCGGTGACCGGTGTCGGTCCGGACAATTATTGAGATTAGAGCCACATTTAAGACAACTTGAGAACCCATAAATACAAATAATTAGTAATGTTTAATTAGTTAACTATAAATAAGAAAAACAGAACATAAGAGGTTAAACGAGCCGAGAGTCACAAACATGAGTGACTTCCTGAACGATCACTAAGTCGCTTTAAACTCAAATTTCAACCGTAAAGTGACGTCATGGTCCTTAGGACCCTTATGAACACAGTGGAAAAGAGAAAATCACGAAAAAGAACTGTTAAGCTAGTCAAATAATTAGGTCAGGGAGCCGGAAGAAATATGGAATTATTTGCAAACCGGGATGAACCGGCGAGGGGCAATTTGGTCAATTGACCCCGAGAGCTGACTCCTGACCTAACTGTCAAATAAAATCGGAGAAAAGAAAATTTCGGAATCAAGAATTAAATTAAAGAACTAATAGAAAAATAGAAAAAAAAAAAAGAGAAAAGGAAAGAGTTTGGAAAAGTCAAAAGTTATGACATCATGCATGATGTCATAACTAAATTAATAAATTGAATTAATTAATTGGATTTAGGGGTCTTCCATAAGTAAAAAAACGTGTAAAGTGAAAACAAAGGAAAAAAATTAGAATTTTCTTCTTCTTCACCTCTCCCTTTGCCACCCCATTTTCCCCAAAATCCTCCATGAGTGGTCTTCCATGTAAGCTTACTTTTAAGCTTAGTTTTCTTCACTTAATTCAAATAACTCCATTAAAAACCTCCCTAGAGCTTATTGTTACAACTTGAGAAGAGGATTACAAGAAGAAAGGAGAGTTAAAGATAGGGTTTTGAAGCTTTAACAAAAGGTTAGTATGTTAAATTGTTACTTTTCCATTCAAATGCATGTTTAGGTAATTAAGTGAGCTAATAACTTGATTTAAATGAAACAAATATGGGAGAGGGACCAAACTGAAATTTGGGCAGCTTGATAGGAGTATGAATTACATGAAATTGATGCATTAGAAGGAGTTTAAAAGCTTTGATTAGTTGAATGGTTAAGGTTAAGTGCACTAGTTATGGTTAAATGCAAGAGTTAGTAAGATTAGGGTTTGTAGGCTAGGGTTTGTGAACCAAAATTTGGAGAAATATATAAATGGCATGTTGGACCTATTGTGAAGTGAAATAATGGTCAATTATGACCAAATAACTTGTGTGGGAATGATAGGAAACTAAGTTAAATTCGGAGGTCCAATGGTCATGCTGCTGGCAGCATGACCAAACCCACTTTGAAGGACCAAAACTCAAATTTTACAAGCCTAATGGATATGCCACCAATTGGAGATGAAAATAGACATAAAAGAGCACAATTTTCATTAAGGAACCATTGCCAAAAACTGACCAAAACTTGGTGAAACAATTGACCAAAGTGAATTGATTGCAGGCTGCCCTGCACCAAAACTGACCAAATGAACAGTAACTGTTCATTTGGTCATAACTCGAGCTAGGTAGGTCAAATTGACCTGAAATTTTACCAGCAATTAGATATGATATAGACCTAAAACTTTCATGAAGAACACCAACCCAAATTGGGCCATTAACTCATTCAAATCATTGAGCAAAGTTAAAATTTCTGTACTGAAATTCTGCAGATTTTTAGTTGAGCAGCAAAGTTTGGATAGCTATAACTCTCTCTAGAAAACTCGGATTTAGGCGATTCTTGAACCGATGGAAACCTAAGACATAGTACAACATTTCATATGAAGAAAGTGAGACCGAATTATGAACTTAACTTGATCAAACAATTGACCAAAGTTGAACCAAAAATCTGACAGCACCTAAATTGCAGTATGAACAGTGCACGTGAACAGTAAACTTATTTTGGCCATAACTTGAGCTACAAAACTCCGATTGAGGTGATCCAAAAATGAGAATACACTTAAGACAATAAGGAACATTTTCTATGAAGGAAGTTTTGTCAAATTCCAACAGTAGATCGACCAATGGAATAGTGCAACTTCGAAAACCAAAACCAAAATTGGCAATTTTGCCAAAATGACCTAAGCTTTAAACAAATGACCAAAACCAACAAGTTTGGTGACCAAAATGTGGTATGTGGGTGAAGTTGGAGTTCCCATACCCATTAAGCCTTAGAAAGTCAATAATTTGACTTGAATAGTGCAGTGAATAGTAACCAGAATCACAAAATTTCGAGATCGTCGTATTTAACACGTTAGAGCTAGCTAAATGTGAAGTTAAGTTTATTTTGGATTTATTTTAAGTTCTAGTACTGAAACATTGTAAAATTGTGTGTTTCAGTTGAAAAGAATATCGGGAAGGAACCCGAGGAACCGAGTCGAGGCTAAAGGACGACTCGTTTGAGGTTTGTGCACAACGTATACTTTTATAATCATCTTTTGCATATTGTTTTGAATAATGTGAAATATTGGATGATGGCATTCTTATGATATTTGACTTAAATTGTTGAAAGTTATTATGCATATTGAAATGACAATGTTTAGCAAAATGTCAAAATAAGTTTTGAAACCACAGTGTCATGACCATATATTTGAACACCTCACTAGCACGACTAGTGGGGGTAATTAGTTTTGAATTTTGATTCCTTCTCTGGAGAAGTGTTGAGGTGTGCCAGTAGAAGAGGATGTGAAAGGATATCCATATATTTGAGCTAGCTAGCCTTGTGATGTGATTTCTCTTAGCCTCTGGCTATTGAGATTCTATTTGTTTCGAATGGCATGATTTAACTGTGGGTTTTATGAAATGTGTTTTGATACTTTGAAATAAACTTGGTTTACATGTAAAATCTTACAATGCATGATTGTATTTAATTTTCATGTTTAATCAAATTTTTGAATGAATGTGCTTTAAGTTTTGCATAAAGATTATTTTAGTATATTGTGCACCATCGAGTCTTAGTACTCAATGATAGCTTTATTGCCGCAGAGATACTGTGATTAGAGGAGCAGCAGATCGAGTCACGAGGTGTGTGAAGTCATCGCTTGAAGCCTTCTGTATAATTTATACCCTAATCAGAATACTTCTTTTGATGTATATATTGCACATAAATGTATGGACATGTAAAATGGGTCTTGAGCAGCTTGTACACAAATTTGTATGAAGTTTGTAATAAAGTTTAGTTTGTGTTTCTTTTGATATAAATTTGTAAGGTTATGTATAAATTATTTTGTTTTTAATGAAATATGAATGATATTGATTGACAGTATTTTGAGAATTATTGAACTTGTGAATTTTGATAAATTGATTGAGTTTGATTGTGAAACCGAAGCAGTGGTTAGATAATTATTGGAAGTGCTTTTATTTCAGGTATTTGAAGAACGGTTTTCTCAAAATACAGAGGAAACTCGTTCAAAATTTATATAAGATTTGCGGAAAACTAAAATGGCCAAAAATATTAATTAGTTTTAATTTCAACTAAATGTTTTAAATACTTATTAGAAATGCTCACCACTTGTCAAAGATAAGAAAATTGTTTTAAAATCCCTTGTAGGGTACTTAATGAGTTATCGGTAGGTGAAGTTCGGTAGTTCATTAGGTATTCTACGGGATCATGTTATGCCTTACAGAGGGGTAAGGTGTGACATGTTTTAGTGGTATCAGAGCAAGTTTTTGAATTATGTTTTCAATTGTGAATTTGTGTCTTTTCTTTGTTAAGTACAACTGCTCAATGTCCATAATTGTTACATACAGTGCATTACATCATGAATATGAACTAACGGAGGGAAATCTCCTTGTGTTAATTGTTCAGAGATACCCTAACTTCAGATCAAATGGAAGAAGGATCGCTCGCTTGAGCAATGCTGAAGCCGAGGCACAAGGGGAAGCCCCACTTTATCGAATGTCGTGGGTCAAAGAAGACCAGCCACAAATGCCGCAAATTCCTCGCACAGCCAGACAAAGCAGATAGCGGCAATGTTTCAACAAATGGTCAGTATGCCTCGCTCAAGCTCCACCCCAACCACCGTGGCACAACCACCGCTCCAAAGCATAATATGATAAATTATTGAAGTATGGGGCTGCAGAATTTAAGGGTACAGTAGACCCACTTGAGGCAGAGCAATGGTTTGAAAGAATGGACAGAGTATTTAAGAAGCTGCACTGCCAAGATGAATTGAAGCTTGAGTACTGTGGTCGCCATCGCAAGGGATGCGTATGACCGTGGAAGACCATCCCCACGCCTTGGTCGAACCACCAAGCTAACTCGATGACTTCATTAGAGAGTTCAGACAGAAATACATCCCAGACGCATATGTTGATCAGAAGTTGCAAGAATTTTTGAGTTTGAAACAAGGAAATCGATCAGTGGCAGAGTATGAGAGGGAGTTCTCCCGCCTGAGTCACTATGCGGAGAGTCTCCTTACTACCAGTAAAGCAAGATGCAAGAGATTTGAGACGGGTTTGAAGCCCAGCATAAGGATGCAAGTTGTGGGATTTAGACACAGTAACTTCTCAGAACTTATGTCTCAAGCACTTGAACTGGAGAGAGTTGAAGCGCATAAAACCAGTGAAGGAAAAAGTCAAAAATCGTAAAAGACAAGGGGGAAAATCGGTTGAACAGAGTTCCTGCTACTCCGAAAGAGAAAGAAGTTTAGTGGACCCAGCAGGGGTCGAGGTGGAAGATTTGGTAGGGGCCGATTCTCTGGACAGAGACCCCCTAGGTCTGGTCAGCAGTCAAGCAGGGGTTCACATTCTGCCCGCCCCTGTGAGACTTGTGGCAAGATTCATGGGGGGGAATGTTATTGGGCCACTGGAGCCTGTTTTAACTGTGGAGGCAAGGGCCATATAGCTAAAGACTGTACTAGTGCTCCGAGATATGGTCCAGCTCCTACTACTGCTGAAGGATCTATTCAGAGTCCTGCTCCCAGAGGTTCACAGTCATTTGGCAGAGGAAGGGGCAGAGGTAGAGGCACTGCTTCAGGCAGTCAGGGCACAGTTGGTCAATCAGCACAGGGAAGTGCTTCGGTCAGAGTTTATACAATGAAACAGCGAGAAGAGGCTGAGACTTCTGATGTAGTAGCTGGTATATTTTCTATCTCTGATCAAGATGTATTTGTATTGTTTGATCCGGGTTCAACCCATTCATATGTTAGTGCTAGCATAGTTTGTTCACTTGCTGTTCCATGTGTGCAAATGGGTTTTGAAGTGCTAGTAACTAGTCCGTTAGGACAAGAGGTCCGGGTCAACAGAATCTATAGAGACTGTCCTTTGGTGATCCAAGGACATGTTTTCCTGTCAAACTTGATTGAAATGCCCTTTAGAGAGTATGATATCATCTTGGGCATGGATTGGTTAGCCAGGCATCATGCTATGATTGATCAGAGATCAAGACAGTCACTTTTGGTCTCCCTTTGTACGGTGATGTGGTAATACACGGGGAGAGGCATTTACTGCCATCAAACATCATTTCGGCTGCACTAGCCAGAAGGATGATTAAAAAGGGGTGTGAAGCATACTTGGCACATGTGATAGACACCCAGGTGGGGAGTCCAGCACTAAGGGACATCCCTACGGTATGTGACTTTCCGGATGTATTTCCTGATGAATTGCCAGGATTACCTCCGTAAAGAGAGGTGCGCTTGAAATTGATGTTATGCTCGTGTGGACCCAATCTCCATAACGCCATATAGAATGGCACCGCAGAATTGAAAGAGTTGAAAGTGCAGCTGCAAGAGTTGCTTGACAAGGGCTTTATCCGCCTAGTGTGTCACCTTGGGAGCGCCAAGATTGTTTGTAAAGAAGAAGGATGGCACTCTCCTGTGCATTGATTATCTGGCATTGAATAAGGTGACAATAAAGAATAGATATCCATTACCCCGCATTGATGACTTGTTTGATCGCTTGAGGGGTGCAAAATGTTCTCCAAAATTGACTCGAGATCGTGTTATTATCACCGAAAGTACAAGAGCAAAGTATTTCTAAAATCGCTTCGTAACCCGCTATGGCCATTATGAGTTCTTGGTCATGCCATTCGGTTAACTAATGCTCCTACCGCTTTTATGGATCCGATGAACACTATTTTCGCACCATACCTCGACCGGTTGTGGTGGTATTCATAGATGATATATTGGTCTATTCGAGGAATGCGTAAGAGCATGATAGACATCTCATGATTGTACTACAGACTTTGAGGGAGAAACAACTATATGCCAAATTGTCGAAGTGTGAATTTTGGTGAAAGAAATATCTTTCTTGGGGCATGTAGTATCGTAAGAGGGCATCAAGGTAGATCCAAGTAAGATTGAAGTCGCCCTTACTGGAGGCCACCCGTAAATGTCACGTAGATTCGTAGTTTTCTGGTTTAGCCGGATACTACCGTAGATTTGTGAAGGATTTTCCATGTTGGCATCTCCATTGACCAAGCCGCTTAGAAAAGATGTAAAATTTCAAAGGATGGATAAATGCCACAGAGTTTTGATGAATTGAAGAGATGTTTGATCAAGCTCAGCCCTAACTTTACCCACACCGTAAAGAATATACAGATTACTGATGCTTCTCACAACGGGTTAGGTTGTGTGTTGATGCAAGATCGAAATGTCATTGCCTATGCATCACGCCAAATTAAACCGCATGAGAGGAATTATCCAACACATGATTTGGAGCTTGCACCATTGTGTTTGCTCTTAAGATCCGAGACATTATTTGTATGGGGAGAAATGTTATATCTACACGCATCATAAGAGTTTGAAGTATTTGGGCACCCAGAAGGAGTTGAATTTGAGACAGAGGAGATGGTTAGAGTTGATAAAAGACTATCATTGTCTGATAGACTATCAGCCAGGGAAAGCTAATGTGGTGGCTGATGCTTTAAGTCGCAAGACTATGGCAAGTCTACGTTACTCCTTTGTCTTTGGTACATGAGTTAAGATCATTGCATGCCACTTAGAGATTAATGATGATGGGCAAAGCAGCTTGCATGGCATGTACAAACAAGATTGATTGATCGATTAGAATGGTCGCTCGTAATGATCAAGTATCGGTTGATGGGAGAAGTCCGACAGGCAAGAAACCGTAATTCTCAATCGAGATGATGGTCTATTGCTACACCAGGCGTAATATGTGTTCCTAATGATGTTAACTTGAGGCGCATCATTTTGAAGGAAGCGCATGAGTCTCCTTTTGCCATGCACCTGGTGGCACAAAAATGTATAGAGGGCTAAAGGAGCATTACCGTGGATGGGTATGAAGAGAAATGTGGCGTAGTTTGTGTCCAAATGCCTAACTTGTCGCAAGTAAAGGCAGAGCATCAAGTACCCACTGGTTGTTACATCCACTACCAGCACTGCAGTGGAAATGGGAGAGAATAACGATGGATTTTGTGATGGGACTTCCGAGGACACGTAAGAGTCATGATGCGCTTTGGGTCATTGTTGACAGATCGACTAAATCGCTCATTTTCTCGCCAAACCGATGGACTACGCTTTAGAAAGATTGGCCAAGTTATACATTGATGAGATTGTGAGATTGCATGGAGTGCCAAGATCCATCGTGGTCGACATGAGATCCTAGGTTCACTTCTAGATTCTGGGCTAGTCTTCAGAGAGCCCTAGGAACTAGATTGAACTTCAAGATCGCATTCCACCCACGCATGCATGGCCACCGAGAGGGTAATTCAGATCTTGGAGGATATGCTACGGGCTTGTGTGATTGAGTTTGAGGGCAGTTGGGATACACACTTGCCTTTGATTGAGTTTGCTTATAACAACAGCTACCAATCAAGCATTGGGATGCCTCCATATGAAGCTTTGTATGGCAGGAAATGTAGAACCCCGTTGTGTTGGGATGACGTGGGTGAAAGAAAAATGATTGGACCCGAAATAGTTCAACAGACTGAAGAGAAAATCCGGGTGATCAGAGGTCGACTTAAAGTCGCATCGCATCACAAAAGTCATATGTTGATTTGAAAAGAAGGGATATTAAGTATGCAGTGGGTGAGAAAGTTTTCCTCAAAGTTTCTCCTTGGAAGAGAATTATGAGATTCGGCAGAAAGGGGAAACTAAGTCCTCGTTTCATTGGGCCATATGAGGTTCTGGAAAGAGTGGGTCCTTTGGCATATCGGTTGGCACTACCTCCAGAGTTGGAAAAGATACATAATGTCTTCCATGTGTCTATGTTGAGGAGGTATCGTTCAGACCAATCTAATGTAATACCAGTAGAGGAAATAGAAGTGAATCCAGACCTCACATATGAAGAAGAACCCATAAAGATTCTCGCTCATGAGGTGAAGCAACATGAATAAGCAGATACCGCTGGTAAAAGTCTTTGTGGAACCATCATTCGCCAAGAAGCTACTTGGGAACGAGAGGAGGACATGAGGAGACAACACCCACAAATTGTTCGTAGATTGATACTGTAAAATTTCGAGACGAAATTTATTTAAGGGGGGGAGAATTGTAACACCCCGCTGCATAGCCCGGTAGATTTCATCGCTCCTGGACCTGTGGCCCCGGACAATTATTGAGATTAGAGCCACATTTAAGACAACTTGAGAACCCATAAATACAAATAATTAGTAATGTTTAATTAGTTAACTATAAATAAGAAAAACAGAACATAAGAGGTTAAACGAGCCGAGAGTCACAAATGATGAGTGACTTCCTGAACGATCACAAGTCGCTTTAAACTCAAATTTCGAACCGTAAAGTGACGCCGCGGTCCTTAGGACCCTTATGAACACAAAGTGGAAAAGAGAAAATCACGAAAAGAATCTGTTAAGCTACCAAATAATTAGGTCGTGAGCCTAAGAAATATGGAATTATTTGCAAACCGGGATGAACCGGCGAGGGGCAATTTGGTCAATTGACCCCGAGAGCTGACTCCTGACCTAACTGTCAAATAAAATCGGAGAAAAGAAAATTTCGGAATCAAGAATTAAATTAAAGAACTAATAGAAAAATAGAAAAAAAAAAAAAGAGAAAAGGAAAGAGTTTGGAAAAGTCAAAAGTTATGACATCATGCATGATGTCATAACTAAATTAATAAATTGAATTAATTAATTGGATTTAGGGGTCTTCCATAAGTAAAAAAACGTGTAAAGTGAAAACAAAGGAAAAAAATTAGAATTTTCTTCTTCTTCACCTCTCCCTTTGCCACCCCATTTTCCCCAAAATCCTCCATGAGTGGTCTTCCATGTAAGCTTACTTTTAAGCTTAGTTTTCTTCACTTAATTCAAATAACTCCATTAAAAACCTCCCTAGAGCTTATTGTTACAACTTGAGAAGAGGATTACAAGAAGAAAGGAGAGTTAAAGATAGGGTTTTGAAGCTTTAACAAAAGGTTAGTATGTTAAATTGTTACTTTTCCATTCAAATGCATGTTTAGGTAATTAAGTGAGCTAATAACTTGATTTAAATGAAACAAATATGGGAGAGGGACCAAACTGAAATTTGGGCAGCTTGATAGGAGTATGAATTACATGAAATTGATGCATTAGAAGGAGTTTAAAAGCTTTGATTAGTTGAATGGTTAAGGTTAAGTGCACTAGTTATGGTTAAATGCAAGAGTTAGTAAGATTAGGGTTTGTAGGCTAGGGTTTGTGAACCAAAATTTGGAGAAATATGTAAATGGCATGTTGGACCTATTGTGAAGTGAAATAATGGTCAATTATGACCAAATAACTTGTGTGGGAATGATAGGAAACTAAGTTAAATTCGGAGGTCCAATGGTCATGCTGCTGGCAGCATGACCAAACCCACTTTGAAGGACCAAAACTCAAATTTTACAAGCCTAATGGATATGCCACCAATTGGAGATGAAAATAGACATAAAAGAGCACAATTTTCATTAAGGAACCATTGCCAAAAACTGACCAAAACTTGGTGAAACAATTGACCAAAGTGAATTGATTGCAGGCTGCCCTGCACCAAAACTGACCAAATGAACAGTAACTGTTCATTTGGTCATAACTCGAGCTAGGTAGGTCAAATTGACCTGAAATTTTACCAGCAATTAGATATGATATAGACCTAAAACTTTCATGAAGAACACCAACCCAAATTGGGCCATTAACTCATTCAAATCATTGAGCAAAGTTAAAATTTCTGTACTGAAATTCTGCAGATTTTTAGTTGAGCAGCAAAGTTTGGATAGCTATAACTCTCTCTAGAAAACTCGGATTTAGGCGATTCTTGAACCGATGGAAACCTAAGACATAGTACAACATTTCATATGAAGAAAGTGAGACCGAATTATGAACTTAACTTGATCAAACAATTGACCAAAGTTGAACCAAAAATCTGACAGCACCTAAATTGCAGTATGAACAGTGCACGTGAACAGTAAACTTATTTTGGCCATAACTTGAGCTACAAAACTCCGATTGAGGTGATCCAAAAATGAGAATACACTTAAGACAATAAGGAACATTTTCTATGAAGGAAGTTTTGTCAAATTCCAACAGTAGATCGACCAATGGAATAGTGCAACTTCGAAAACTAAACCTAAAATTGGCAATTTTGCCAAAATGACCTAAGCTTTAAACAAATGACCAAAACCAACAAGTTTGGTGACCAAAATGTGGTATGTGGGTGAAGTTGGAGTTCCCATACCCATTAAGCCTTAGAAAGTCAATAATTTGACTTGAATAGTGCAGTGAATAGTAACCCGAAACACAAAATTTCGAGAACGTCGAATTTAACACGTTAGAGCTAGCTAAATGTGAAGTTAAGTTTATTTTGGATTTATTTTAAGTTCTAGTACTGAAACATTGTAAAATTGTGTGTTTCAGTTGAAAAGAATATCGGGAAGGAACCCGAGGAACCGAGTCGAGGCTAAAGGACGACTCGTTTGAGGTTTGTGCACAACGTATACTTTTATAATCATCTTTTGCATATTGTTTTGAATAATGTGAAATATTGGATGATGGCATTCTTATGATATTTGACTTAAATTGTTGAAAGTTATTATGCATATTGAAATGACAATGTTTAGCAAAATGTCAAAATAAGTTTTGAAACCACAGTGTCATGACCATATATTTGAACACCTCACTAGCACGACTAGTGGGGTAATTAGTTTTGAATTTTGATTCCTTCTCCGAGAAGTGTTGAGGTGTGCCAGGAGAAGAGGATGTGAATGGATATCCATATATTTGAGCTAGCTAGCCTTGTGATGTGATTTCTCTTTAGCCTCTGGCTATTGAGATTCTATTTGTTTCGAATGGCATGATTTAACTGTGGGTTTTATGAAATGTGTTTTGATACTTTGAAATAAACTTGGTTTACATGTAAAATCTTACAATGCATGATTGTATTTAATTTTCATGTTTAATCAAATTTTTGAATGAATGTGCTTTAAGTTTTGCATAAAGATTATTTTAGTATATTGTGCACCATCGAGTCTTAGTACTCAATGATAGCTTTATCATTGCCGCAGATACAAGTGATTAGAGGAGCAGCAGATCGAGTCACGAGGTGTGTGAAGTCATCGCTTGAAGCCTTCTATAATTTATACCCTAACTGTAAATACTTCTTTTGATGTATATATTGCACATAAATGTATGGACATGTAAAAATGGGTCTTGAGCAGCTTGTACACAAATTTGTATGAAGTTTGTAATAAAGTTTAGTTTGTGTTTCTTTTGATATAAATTTGTAAGGTTATGTATAAATTATTTTGTTTTTAATGAAATATGAATGATATTGATTGACAGTATTTTGAGAATTATTGAACTTGTGAATTTTGATAAATTGATTGAGTTTGATTGTGAAACCGAAGCAGTGGTTAGATAATTATTGGAAGTGCTTTTATTTCAGGTATTTGAAGAACGGTTTTCTCAAAATACAGAGGAAACTCTGTCAAAATTTTTATAAGATTTGCGGAAAACTAAAATGGCCAAAAATATTAATTAGTTTTAATTTCAACTAAATGTTTTAAATACTTATTAGAAATGCTCACCACTTGTCAAAGATAAGAAAATTGTTTTAAAATCCCTTGTAGGGTACTTAATGAGTTATCGGTAGGTGAAGTTCGGTAGTTCATTAGGTATTCTACGGGATCATGTTATGCCTTGCAGAGGGGTAAGGTGTGACAGTTTAGGGATTGGAAATATCTAAAAGTTAGAGATTTCCTCCCCACTTTAGGGATTTCCATATCCCTAAAGGATATAAATTGCAACCTTAGGGAGAACTTAGAGTTTTCTGCTCTTCTTCTTCTTCTCTAATCGCTCTCAACCTCCATTAGAAAACCTTTGTGCCTTTCTTCCATAACTAGTTCAAGGGACATTTGAAGTTGCTGCTCTTGAACTAGAAATTAAAGAAATTGTTTCTTTAATTAACCTAAAGAAAACAATTTGAACCAACAGCCCCTTGTACGATTCATTGACAAAAGAAAAGGTACACCAAGGTTTGCAGTTTAAATGTTAAAAGGATTTAATCTTTAGTTTGTGAGGATGGACGAGAAGGTTGATGTTTGGCAACCTAGCTACCTAGATTAAGGTTTTTGAATAGTGATTCTACACCGCATTTGGTAAAGTCCCTAAACTTAGTGTAGGAGCTTTTCTTTATATTTCCTAGATTGCAAAATGAGATTGAGGACTTGTTGTGGTTGCAAGTGCTACAACCTTGATGTTTTGATAATAGCTTGTATGAAATTGATGAAGGCATGAGATGCATGAAATTTAGGCTAAATCAAAATTTTAAAACTTCAACTATGCAAGTCTAGCCAACAATTAGTATTAGAGCCACCTCATTTTGCTTTTAGGAATAATATTGTGTTTGTTTGTTGGTTGAATTTGTAAGAAATTTTATTGTTCATGTGTTGGATGATGATTTTTCTTCAAGGATCTGTTATGAAATTATGTTTTGCATGTTAATATGGCATAAAGGAAGAATTTTGGCACTCTCCTAAAGATCTACTGAAACTTGCACAGGTCATTGCATAAGCTATGTGACACCTTATGCACCTTGTGTAAGAAATTCTAAAACCTATTGAAACTTGCACAGGTACTGCCTAAGCTGTGCAACACCTTATGCACCTAGTGCAGTAAATTCTATAATTATTGAAATTTCCATAGGTTCCGGCACATGGTATGTTGAACCTTATGCAAATGTTACATGGGTTATGCAAATGTTACACAGGGTACTTCCATTTTAACAAGGCACTGTACAAATGTTATACCAAATTATGTAAGAGTTACATAAGGCAATATGTGGACCAATTTCATTTACAAATCTTAAATTAAAGAATTGAATTACATATTCAACCAAAGATACTTCTTGTTAGATTATGATTCCAATTTACTATTTTAAGTATATGATATTTAAAAGGGTTTTTCATTCAAATGTTAAATGTATGCTTATGTATGATGGATGATTATAGACTTTAGGAGACTATTGTGATTACTTGCTCCTTTTATTCTTTTATGGGAATGTAATAATTAATTTTATTATATATAAGGGTTGTATAATTTCTTATGATTCTACTTTCATTTATTTGGGCTTGTGAGCTCCTTTCATTGTGATTTTTCAGCTGGGTATGCGAAGGATAAATGTTGTAATTGGCATTGGTGAAATCAATAAGAAGAAAGGAGGCCAAATCATTGATGGGATCAGTGGGAGCACAAGACTTCAAGTATTAAAGACCTTTTGCTTATTTGTAAATAGATGGATGACAACCTAGGAAAGCCTTTAACTCTAATTCTTGTGGCTAGGATTAGAGTCCCATAGAATAGCCCATGATCATACCTTTTACATTACCATTTATGGATGAATGTATGTTTTGGAAATATATGTTTATCAATTGTGTATATGATATGCATGAAAACGATTAACGTGCAAAGTGAGACCTAATAGTAATTATGACAACCAAGGAATCTTCCAACAAAATGATTAAGTTGAAAATGGTATAATTTTGAAAATTGCATCATGGCTCTCCACTAAGGCAATCACTTAAAAAGTTTTAATTATTTACACTGTCAGCTATGCACACATAAGGATAGTGTTTATGGTTTAAGAGATCTTCTTGAAGTGATTATTAAGCATAAGACATTGTGAGTATGTAAATACTTTAGTGGCCAATAATGGCAAATGGAAGTATCTAAGGTCATTAAGATTCAAATTTGTATATTTGCTAACTTAGTGGGTATAACTTATCTAATGCAAGATGGACCAATAATGACAATGTGTACCTAAGGTTTTGAGCATTAGGAGCTAGACATGATTGAGCCTCATATGATATGTGATAAGCGAATGGTTGCTCATTTGTAAATTATTATTAGTCTAATAACAGCATTAAGTACTTGAAGATGAATAATAGTTTACAAGAATTTAATCACCCACTAGAAATCTATCCCAACTAGAATTTTCATTTTCTACTTTGGAAGTATAGGATTCGCCAAGTTAGTAAGGGAGACCAATTTGTTCAAAAGACCATGATCATTTGGTAAGTTACAAAACACAACATACTGAATAGAACCTCATTGTCTTATACTGTAAGTTCTAACAAAATGATAATGACATCATTACCTACCTTTATTCTCGTTGGCATGCTAGATGCTAATAAGCTCATTGGGCCTAACTTCAAGGATTGGCATAAGAATTTTAAAAATAGTTTTTAAATTCTAAACATATAGTATGTGTCTTAGACCTAAAACCTCTAGATCCCTTACTGAATGAGCATCAAAGGAGGAATATGATACTTTAAGAAAGTGGCATGATGATAACTTGTAAGCAAGGTATTACATGCTTGCCATCCTGAGCAAAGAGTTGCAAATTGAGCATGAGAACACTCAATTAGCTTCAAAAATCCTAGTTTGCCTATAAAGGTTGTATGGTAAATAGAGCAAGACTACAGAACATGAGATGTCAATGCAATTGTTCATGATAAAAGATAATAGAAGGATTGAATGTGGGAAATGACTTGCATAATTTGATTGTGCTAGGCCATGAATTGTTGAAAGATTTCACTCCACAATTGGATTTGATCTAACAATCTTTTCCCTAATTCTTTATTTAAGTCTATTGTAGACTTTCACATGAACAAGTTGAAGTATACATTTGCAAAGTTGTTGAAATTGCTTGTCAGAGCTCAAAAGGCTATGCCTAGCAATAAGGGAAATGAAACAATCTTAATTGCCTCTGCTTCAAGGGAGACTAAGAGGAAGAGCAATAAGAATAAGAATGTTTCAATCCTTATATTTTCAAGGAAAGTGTCCAAGAGCCAATTCAAGAATAAAAAGGTTGAAGCTGCAAGCAAAAGAAAATGTTTCTATTGCCTAGAGTACTTGGAGTATAGGAAGAGAAAGAATTACAAGCCTTATGAAGGTATGTATATATCTTATTACTGATATTCAAAAGTACACATAGTTTATCATTAAAATTGCCAGAGCTAGTTCTCATAAATATTATGTCATGCAGGAACCAACAATCAATAAAGCTTAAAAGAATATGAAGATAGACCAGATAGTGGTGATGAAGAAAATATTGCTACCAAGTCCATGGGTTTTGTCATTGTATTTAAATTGAATTTGTTTTGGACATTGTTTAAATGTATCTAATGCTATTAAGACATCATTTTTGTATCAAGTTTGACTTGTAATGGACATGAATCTTGATTCATGAATGACGTTTACATTTTATTTTGGTAATGAAATGGTGGCATGGTTTATTTGAATAAGCATTTTTATTATTTTGATAATATTAATAAAACAATTCCAAGCAATTAATCTGATATTACTATAACCATTAAGACCAAATCAAATATAAAATGAATTTGGCTTTTACGATTATATTAGATTGCAGAGGATAGGATCACTGAGTTAGCGAGATGGGGACTAGGTCCTCACTGGTCTGATTGGTGAATCTTATTCTCAAGGAAAGATGACTATATCAAAAGAGCTAAAGGAGTTTTAGAACCAATACATGGAGATGTATGCAGTCTATTTAGAAAATGATTAGAAGAGGTTATTCTCAATACTTTAAGGATGTTTTGATGTGCCTACAAGGAGGTCAAGAATTTTCATCAATTTTAGAACCTTGAAGCATGTTCATCACAAGCATGTAAGGTGGAAAGAACATAAACTCTTTCATTATTGGTGCATAGGCTTAGTGAAAGCAAAAGAATTAAACCTATTTGGAGTTAAGAAAATTAGGCCCAAATGGAGCACACTAATGGGCCATGTATTGGGCCGCCCTGTGATGAGCCTTTAATCTTTAAGAAATTCATAGGTTCATAATATCCTATTATTTCTTCACTTTTGGAAGCCCATATTAAGGAGATTTTAGTGTTTTTGATGCCTTTTATGTTTTTATATGGGTTTGGAGTCAATTTGATATATTTGACCACCAAATATTCTCTAAGATCTTCAAATATTAGGACCAGCAACAATATGGATGAATTTTGAGTGTTAAACTTAAAATAAAATCTTAGGAGATTATTACTATCTTGGAAGATCTTGGCTAGAACTTTATTAATTAGGAATCTTTGACTTTTCTTTTTCTATTTCTATTAAATTTATTCCAAATTTGTACTTCTTAATTAGTTTCTTTGTAATTTTCTTCTTTAGTTTCTTGTCTTTGCATATAAATAGGTTCACATATGTAATGTTTTACACAATTCAAAGATTTCAAACAATTAAGACAATGAAGAGAAAGCTTAGCAAAGTGCTATCAATTTTAATTCTTATCAATCAGTTGTGATTATGGCGAATTACTTGACTTATCACAAGGTTCTTTCTGTGGCATCTACCTTTGAAGATTGGGTTCTTTGTGGCATTTTAAAATTATCAAAGAGTTTCTCTCTTCTACTTATCCTTTTATCTTTCTTATTTTGTTTTTAGTTTTAGTTTATAACATCAAAACTACAAAAATATTTTCTTTTATCCTTTTTTTTTTTGCTTTATTGTAAGTTAAACCAGAAAAATACCAAAAGAGTTTCAATTTGGTTGAATTCCATTCTTATGCTTCGGGTGTTCTTGCATGATTTTTACTTATTTTTTATTTGTTTATTGTTAGTTTTCTTGTTTCTTTCTCTTAATTCAAATTTCCTTTCTGTTCAAATCAATTGAGTTATTTCTTCCCTCACCAATGCACATCAGTTTGGTATCAAAGTTTAGGTGGTAGCACTTTGTGTTCTTAAGAGTGCAAACACGTGAGGGAGTGTGTGAATTGAGTGTTCTATATATACGTGAAAAAAAAAAAAGTTTACAACAGGTTATGAAGAAGTGTTATCACAACTTTACAACATCATTCAAGCTTCAGAGAGAATGACTAGGCTTTTCAACTTAAAACAAGGTAACAAGTCTGTACAAGAATACTTATTGGAGTTCATTGGATGCTATGATCTTCAAGAGCCTCAACAACAAACAATTGTGTGATTTCTTAAAGTTTTGAGACATGATATTGCAAGAATAGTTGAATTGCAATAGTTTGATTCTTTGAATGAATTAATTCTACTTGCATATGAGGTGGTATGACAATGTATGCATAATACCAAATTAGCTTCTACATCATCAAATTCCAACCTAAAAGAGGAGAGAAGCTTACAACTTATTCAAGAAGAAGTTGAGAACAAGCATGAAGTACTCTTGACAGAGAAGGAATAAGATAACGTTATGGAAGAAATTATTGTGCTTATTGATGAAGGAGAATTGCTATCCTTGGATTCCATAGTACAAGATGATGAACATGAGGAATGTCTTTATCACTAACAATTCCTAATGAAGTTTCATTGTCTTTGTCAAATTACAGGTTCAAAGAGGTGCAAGTCAAGGTGCCAAAAGTGTTTGACACTTGTGTTGCTCTACCCTAAAGAGATCATGTTGTATCCAAATAAATGATGAACCGAGAATTAAGAAAAGTGAACATTTTCGATCTTATTTTTAATGTCCTTAGCGAGGATTTGAGGACAAATCCTTTTTAAGAAGGATGCACCTACAAGGGGATCAAGAATTTTCATCAATTTTAAAACCTTGAAGCATGTTCATCACAAGCATGTAGGATGGAAAGAATAGAAAAAATTTCATTATGGTTGCATAGACTTAGCGAAAGCAAAAGAATTAAGCCTATTTGGAGTTAAGAGAATTAGGCCCAAATGGAGCACACTAATGGGGCATGTATTAGGCTGCCTTGTGGTGGGCCTTTATTCTTCAAGAAATTCATGGGTTTATAATATCATATTATTTCTTCACTTTTGAAAGCTAATATTAAGGAGATTTTAGTGTTTTGATACTTTTTATGTTTCTATATGGGTTGGGAGTCAATTTTGCATATTTGACCACCAAATATTCTTCAAGATCTTCAAAGAATAGGGCCAACAATAATATGGACGAATTTTGATTTGTTAACTCAAAATACAATCTTAAGAGATTATTACTATCTTGAAAGATCTGGGCTAGCACTTTATTAATTAGGAATCTTTGACTTTTCTTTTCCTATTTCTATTAGGTTTATTCCAGATCCACATTTTTTAATTTCCTAATTAGTTTTTTTATAATTTTCTTCTTTAGTTTTTTATCTTTGCCTATAAATAGGCTCACATATGCAATATTTTACACAATTCAAAGATTTCAAATAATTCAGTGAATGAAGAGAAAGCTCAACAAAGTTCTATCAATTTTAATTCTTATCAATCAGTTGTGATTATGGCGAATTACTTCACTTATCACAAGGTTCCTTATGTGGTGTCTACCTTTGAAGATTGGACTCTTTATGGCATTCTAAACTTATCAAAGAATTTATCTCTTCTACTTATCCTTTTATCTTTATTGTTTTGTTCTTAGTTTCAGTTAATAAACATCAAAACTATAAAAATAATTTTGTTTATCCTTTCTTTTTACTTTGTTACAAGTAAAAATCAGAAAATACCAAAAGAGTTTCAATTTAGCAGAATTTTGTTCTTGTGTTTCGAGTGTTCTTGCATGATCTTTACTTATTTCCTATTTATTTATTGTTAGTTTTCTTGTTTCTTTCTCTTAATTCAAATTCCCTTTTTGTTTAATTTGTTTGAGTTATTTTTTCCTCTCACCAAGGCACATCATGTTTACATTTGAGAAATAAAAACTTGAAATCTTTGAAGAGTTCAGAATTGAAATAGAGAAATGTATGGGAAAAGGTATTGAAGTCTTTGATCTGGTTAAGGCTAAGAATACTCAAGTACTGAATTCGATGAGTTTCTAAAGAAACAGTATATTGCATCTCAATAAAATCCTCCTAGAATACCATAGTTGTATGGAGGGTCTAAAAGGAGAATCATACTATGTTTGATATAGTATAAATGTGATGAATTATAAGAATTACAAATAGCTTCAAATCTTCAAAGTAGATTATGATCTATATCAGTTTTTATCACATCATATAGTATATGTTTTGGTTAAACACTAGGTCTTAAGATTGTTAAGATTTGAGTTGTTAAAAGCGAAATATGATAAAGGATAAGTTTGTTGGGTATCCTAAAGGAAGTTTAGGATATTAGTTCATCTTCCTGTTCTTCTGAAGAAAAGAGTTTATGCAAGAAAATGACAAATAAAGGAAGATAAAATTAGATAAAGAGTCATCGAACAACAAATTAAATGTATACAAATCCTTCTAGTAATGAGCTTATACCTATTAACAATGTCACCGTAATAGTGCCTTGAAGTTAATTTCTATGTCTTATATTTTTTAGAGATATAGAATTCTACATGTGAATGTACACAAGTTGTTCATTCATTAAGGTATTTGAATAGTGATTCTGCGCCCCATTTGGTAAAGTCCCTAAACTAAGTTTAAGAGCTTTTGTTTATGATTCCTAAATTGCAAAATGAGTTGTGATTGCAAGTGTTTCAACCTTGATGTTTTGATAATAGCTTGCATGAAATTGGTGAAGGCATGAAATGCATGAAATTATGGCTAAATCAAAATTTTAAAACTTCCACTATGTAAGTCCAACCAACATGGTTAACCATGTAAGACATACAAATAATGTTACCTCCTAGGTCAATCACTACTTTAAAATGATGAGACGTTCTAGAGTGTGCTTTTGGGTGTTGAGTCACACTCAATTTACAGACCATTTTCCCAATATAGCTATTCAATTTTATTAGTGAACCATGATATGGCTGTTTGTTTTTTACTTCATAAAAGGACAAACATATTTGCACTATAACTCAGAAGTAAACAAACAATATAGATATCACAAAAAGACACAACATTACTAATTTACCTAAATGAGATGAAATGACGGTACATAAAACTAGATAGAAAATTTGACCATTATCAATCATAGGTGCACACAAGATGAGGTATACTAAACACATATAGTATGCAAAAATGCTAATGTGTTGGTGCCACTAGGACATTTAAAAGATCCTTAATGATGAGAAAAGATGATGAAACTCTTGCATCCTTCCCAAGTAGCTAGCAAACAAAGCACTGACTCAACTAAACTAAGTGTTAATCCCAATCTAATTGAAGTTTGGCTATTGGACACTTCTCCACATACAATAGACAACACTAAATATTAGACCTTGCTATGTATGGGACATAATATTAACACTTCTATTCATCAACAAATTTCAACACATGGGAATAAAAAGAGTATACAGAAACTTAAGATACTAATAGGCTAAATTTTTCTATTAACTTAAAACATTTGGAAAATATACTTGACTTTTCTTGCTCGAGTGTTTCTCAACTTAGGAATTGCTCAATCTTCTCATCTATTTTCTTTTAACTTCGAAATCCCCATGCCAACGATGAAAGGCAAACATAAAAGTTGCCAACATAAAATAATTTTGAGAAAATAATAGACAATAATAGAGAAAATAAGATGGATAGAAAAATTTTAAAGAGTAAATTTTGAGAGAAGATATGAAATTTAAGGAAAGTAGATAAAGAAATATGGATTTAAGGGGTCATGTAGTCAATGAAGGAAAGTTAACTTTAGGAAGGAGAAGGCCCAAAGAAGGAAGAAGGCCTATGGGATTTAAATTTTCAGATTGTTTGGTTTCTTTGGTTATAACCGAAAAAAAAAAAAAAAAAAAAAAAAGGAAACCAAGTTGAAAATCAAAATTACTAAAAAAAGATAATCGAACCAACCGATTGAACTGAAAAATTGAATCGATGAAACCAAATTAACTCGATTCAGTTTGATTTTTTGATTCAAATAAAAAACTGCTCAGCCCTAATCATATTCATGTAATATATAAATAAACTTTCATGTATATTTAAGTATAAGAAGTTATAAGTTAAGTTTTATATTCAAATTATTTTAATTTTAAATGAAATATTTTCTTCACCAAATTATCAATATAACCATAATAAAAATCATGCAAACAAATATACATATATATAAACTTTATATTTAAAAGTATAATTCTAAAATTTCAACTTTTCAAAGATGTAAATAGAAATAAAAGAAATATTTGATAAATAATATATAGAAATTAGATCATATTTATGATCATTGAAATATAATAAAAGTTGTTCAAAATAATATATATATATATATATATATATATATATATATATATATATATATATATATATATAAAAGGAACCTCTAAATCTTGAGCAATATATAAATAATTAAAGAAATAAACAAAATTCACAAATAAAGGAAAATCTTCAGAAATGAAAATTGGATTTGTAAATTAAAGATATAATATATATATTCTATAGGTGGCAGAGCCAGTCCGTTAATAATATATATACTTAAAAATAAAATTAAACTTGAAATTTAAATATGAATATACATGTATATATTCAATAGGAGGCAGAGCCAGTCCGTTATGAATATATATACGTATATTTATGCAGGATAGGCGGTAGAACCGACCATATGCATGCAAAATAAGTTTAAAATTTTGTAAAAGAAATTGAAGAAAACTTACTTCAAAATCTTATAAATTTTGTAAGATTTGTACAAAGGTTTTGGAGATGTAATTCCGGGTAGGACTTACAAAGGTTGCTTAACACATGAGCTTCCTAAGATCTACTACAAGGAAGTACAGGGTTTGTAGGTTTGTAAGTGAGGTAGAGGTAGGGCAGGATGGGAAGAGACCTTCTTGCTCCTTTCTTCACCTCGGGGTGAAACTCCTTTAGGACCTTCTTCTGATTCTCTCGGCTTAAGAAGCTTGAAAGGAAGAAGCTTGAAAAGGGAGAAGCTTGAAGAGGCTTGGGTAGTCCTAAGTAGAAGCTTGAAATGCCTTGGATAGGTGCCTCCTTATATAGAAGTGACCAGGGGCAGTTTTGTAATTTTTTAGAATTTTGAACAGTATCCGCTACTTACTTTTTCACGTGTGAACAGTACTTGAACAGTATCTGAACCATTCTTCTTGTCGGGTGAACAGTGCTCAAACAGCTTGAACAGTTCTTTCTGTTGTTTTCACATGCGAACAATGATAGGTGAATAGTATCCTGTCAGATTTTTTGTAAGAAAGAAAAGTAAAAGTGCAAAATTACAAGAGTAAAAATAAAAGTAGAATGGAAAATAAAGAGAATGAAAAGCAAAATAGATAATTTTGCCACTATAAATTTCTTTTGCCGGTCTTAAATTTTTTTTTCTTTTTCTTTTCTTTTTTTTTCTTTTCTTTTTCTTTATTTCTTTCTTTCTTGCTTTTTTTTTTAATGGAGTGGAGCTGGGACCACTCTTTTATCCTTCCATCATGTTTTGTAAGTTGTGCCATGTCTCCTCGTCGTCACTCGTTTTGTCATCTGACGAGACAGAAGATAAGTCGTAGTGACTTTCAAATTGAACCATATAATTTTCATACTGCGTTTCAATATGAAAGGATTTTGGACTTGGCAAATATTCATAGTGGACATATATCCGAGAATATGCACCCGTATGCACTAACGCATACTCTGGATATCGGTGTTTTCTCCAGTTTTCAATGACTATTTTTGCTCACCATTTATTGAGTTGGACGAAATGGTCTTCATGATTGCATGGCCAATCCAGAAGATGATAGAGAGGAGGAAGTTTTGTATCCAGGTAGAAGTAATGGATCGCTTGTTGTAGCTCTCCATTTGTTAATACTTCTGGAGGTGTTGAAATGATTTGTATATTGACTGGTTTTTGGCAGAATAATAGTCTTATGACTTCTTGAAGGACTCTATTTCCCAAAAACCTTGTCATTTCACAATCAGATCTTATGACTCTGACTCCAGCTAACATACCCCATTTGAATAGTTCTCTAACGTCTAGATATCGAGTTATAGACATCTGAGTGGTTTTGAAGTGGGGGATGCTAAAATCTAAGCTGTGTTCACAGTCTGGATAGCACAGAGGATATCGGTTAGGATGTTCCTGAGTGCAATGAAAACGGGGTTTTGAATGGTACTCCCTTCCCATGACCATCCATTGTGACCTTGCTGATTGCTTTTTGTAAAATTGAGACATTTTTGGAGAACGTCCAGCTGTTCTTTGGTTCTGGACTGCATGATGTTTTGTAGAATCTGCTCGCAGATCTCTTGAGGAAGACCGTTGAGAACTTGTTGCCTGAATTTCTTCGAAAGACAACGGGTTTAGAAATGTTCTAGGGACCTATTGGCACCAAGTGAAGCAAAAAGGACTTCACTGTGGTGATAATTTTTCGCATTGAGCAGTGGGGTCAATGGTAATTTTACACTAAAATCCAGTGGGGATCCTAGGCCTTCAGTCCTTCGCTTTTGAATTCTTACACTAGAATCCAGTGGGGATCCTAGGCCTTCAAATTCCTGTTTTTGTAATTCAAGGTGATGATTTTAGTTAGAAGTGGATGGATCTGATGGACTAATTCTAGATGTAATGGATTCGTATAAAATTTGGTTTTGTAAAAACTCAATGAATGATTGAGCTACCATGATATGATCCTCATGATATTTAATTCTACTAAGGAGGTCAGCCACATATTTATTAGCTTCCCCAAACTCAATACAAAGTTCATTGAGAGCTGTTACTCCCAACCTTTTATTTTGTATTAAAGTCCAAAGATTGTCTAATAAACATTGGTGCTTTCCGTGGGAACATATGCAGTTCTGGCTACATTAATTCTGAATTTTTGAGCAGGAGTTTTGGAGAGGACTATTGGTCCAAAGTGGACTAAATCACCATTGTTGGATGATTCTGCCATCTGCAAAAACTCACAAGGGTTAGTTTGTAATAAGTAATAATCAAAAAATTGATTTTTGAAAATAAGCTCGTTTAAAGAAATTTCTTTTTGTAAATGCTGTCTTGTTTCCTGTTCCAAAACATTTATTTGATTATCAAAAATGGAATAAGCCTTTATGATATTCAAATTCTTTGTTTTGGGTTTTTCAACAAAAGGAAAAACAAGGTTTTTGTATGTGTTTTTTGCAATAGAGGGCAGAATAGAAGGTGTTTTTGTATTGGTTGTTCTTCAAAGGTTTTTAAAAGTTTTCCTAAAAATTCCTTTTGTAGTTGAGAATCTTCAACCTGTGTAAGGATTTCTAAGAATAACTTCTGGTCTTTTGAAAGAACATTGATTTTCAATTTTGGTTTTGTAAACAATTCATTTTCTATTTCAGAATCAGAACTGGATGATGAACTTGTGATTAATTCATCAATTTGTAATCCTTCTTCATTTTTTGTGGGTTCAGAATTATTGGACTCACCTTCGGTTTCAACTAAAAGAGCAATTATCTTATCAATAACTTCTTCTTCTAATTGCAACTCATGAAGGTTTTTTGTTTAACTTGCAAAAATTTGCAGTGTGGCCTTTGTTACCACATTTGTAGCAAGTTAAATTTTTTATCTTTGTTTTGGATTGAGAACTAGGTTTACTAGTCTTTTTTGAAAGTTTTTTGTAATAGGAATCTTTTTCTAGTTTTGAAGAGTTATTGTATTTTTGGGATGATTTTTTGTAAGGTTTTCTGCTACAACTTCCTCCACAAACTGGAGTAGGATTCTTAGTTACTATTTCAAATTGTTTGCAGAAAGATCCTAACTCTTGGCGAGTTTTTCTCATTTCCCATTTCAGATGTTTTTGTAATTTCAAATCCTGATAAATCTTTAAACCTTCTTTTTGAGTGAGACTAACTAGTTTACCATAGGTTAATTTATCATACGGCATTTGATTTCCAAATGCTTCCTTGATTTTATTCCTAACTTTTTCTCCTAAAAGGGTCGAAAGTCCAGCAAGGAATTTTTCTTTCCAAAAGGGCTGATTAGAATCTTCTCTAAGCATTATCCTAGTAAGAAAAGTGTTTTTGTAATACTGAAAATCACTCAGTTTTTTGCATCCAATATTTGAAAGGAGTTCGGCATTCTTATCCTTAAGATGAGATAGGTTACCTACGAAATGTAAGGAGATTGTTACTATCAAGTTGGCTACTGCATCTGGGATTGGTTGGCCTAACTCGTCAAGAATTAGCACGCCATCTTCTTAAGTTTGTATGGATTCTAGAATCTCATATTTTTGTAGGTTTATGAGATGAATCTCACCATCCTTTGAGCTGTCCTGAGAATCCTACAATGAGGAGTTTAGCAATAGCTCTGTCTAGGGTTCTAGTTTGGGTTTTGTAAGCATTTGCAGCCATGGTCATTTGCTGGAGCAAATTCAAGATGTTGTATTCAGACATACCATCTATGTTCCATTCATAGACAGTAAAGGCACTGAATTTAGACTGGGTCAAAATTTTAGATATATTTTCTATGCCTAAGTCTGGAGCTATTATTGGGAGGGGTGTTGCTACCCGTGGCCAATAAAGTCTATTGATTTGTAAAGGTTTTGAAGACTGAATTTCTTCAGCTTGGATATGCTGGTTTTCTTGGCTTTGGACATCTGAATCTGAATCTTCCTCAATTATATTAACACTCCTTTGGAAAGTTTGAGGTATTTTAGGTGTTACTGGAGTAGAAGTCGAAGCTTCTAGCCTAGTCTTCATGTCTCTCAAAGCTTGGATGAATTTAGAATTGCTGTTATTTTGTAAATCTTTTTGACTATTTTTGGAAACTTGGAATGGTTTGAAGATTGGGTTTTTCAATTTTGGATCTGGCTTAGTTTCAATTTAGGAAACTGTAGCCTATTGGTTTTGTTCTATTTTTTGTAATTGCTTACTTATGGTATGCAAATGGGCATTTGTAAAATTATTCTGTAGAATAATATTTTTTGTGTTCATAGAATCATTTTCATTTGGAATTTTATAAGGGGCTACTTCTACTGTTTGTTCTAAGTGGGGAATTTTTATTCTCCTAAGAGGAGGATGTTCATATTGTACTTTTCTATCATCTGAAATTTTCC
>NC_079504.1:37776924-37829481 GCF_030052815.1 Hevea brasiliensis | reverse complement strand
GTTGATAATTACATTATTTGGTAACACAAAAAATAATGTAATAAATAACAATTGTGTAATGTAATTAATTACACTTAAACTAATTTAATGATCATTACATATAAAAATAGATGTAATCATGATTGTTTGATTTGAATTTTTGTATTTATTGTTAACACTATCACCACCATTACTATCTGCCCACCACCACTACTACAACCACAACCCCTACCTTATCACCACCACCACCACCACCATTACATTTACCACCATCATTATCACCACCATCACCACTTGACCACTGTTATCACAACTTAGCTACTACCATCTCTACTATCCTTTAGCACTACGTCATCTTGCTATCACCACCCAACCACCGTTGTCACCATCGCCGCTTTGCCACTTAGCTACCACTTCCATTCGACCACTAATTACTATATCTATTATCATTTATTATTAACACTATAAATAAAATAAATATTAACATCAAAATTATTATATTATGTTACTTATATTTTTATTTTACAACCAAACATAGAAATATAATGACATTTACATTACATTACAACTTTGATTACATTATGTAATTGATTACATTACATTACATTATGTTATATCAAACGTAACCTTATTGCTTTTGGCTTTGCATGAAAATTTTTGTGGTACATAAGTTTATATTGAAAACATCTATATAAATATAATCTATATCTATCTATATAGATATAATAAACCCGATATCAAAATGAACTTCACTAAAACGTGACAAGCGCTCTATTAAATTTGTTCCTATTTGTCCATTTTGCCCCCATTTCCCTAATAGTTTTACAACATCAATTGATGACATGTAACTACTAAAAGACCTACAAGCATTTAATAAAAAAAAAATTATGACAATAGTTACAATTTAATTAATAATAAGAAAACTAGGGATCATAATTATAAATTATACAAATCAAATAAACTTTTATTTTCCACTATAATTATAAAATCATGCATTAATTCTTTATAATAAAAAAAATTTGTGGCAATAGTTACAATTTAATTAATATTAGAAAAACTATAAGTTATAGTTATAAACTATATAAACTAATATCACACATCAAAAATCAAATTAGTCATCTCCTAATACAAATAGAAGATACAATATCCAATGAAGATTTTCCCTGAAACTTACTAAATAGTATTTTAATAATCAAGGCATTAGAAGAAGATGATGAACAATTTGCACAAATATCATTAAGGTAATCTTTATCTTATAAGAATTTATTTATATACATTTTGTTGATATCTTATTATTTATTCTTTATATTCATTTTCAATTTATTTTTATTCTTTGCATTTATTATCTTTATATTTCACAATTTTTTTACAAGCTATTCTTAAAACATTTTAAATAAATTAAGTATAAGTATATAGGAAAAGTTATATAGTAGTATCTTTATTCAATTAAATAATATACCAATAATGATTATACCGTGCAATGCACGGGCATAAGCCTATTTGTAGAAAGTACTTGTTCACTACAACTATTTCCTTGCAGTTTTTACTTTTACATTGATATCTTGAGGACCAATCCCTTCATTTGTTTGGGATTTTAAATTAGAAACTCTAGATTCAATTACTCTTTTCAAATGTTTAGTAACTAGAAGTTTATAAAAATTCAATTTAATTGATTTCTTTTTGTCAATTCTCATGTTTAGAATGAAAATTTTTCATTCATTTTAACTCAAAAAGAATTTCATTTTAAAAGAAATAAAAGTCAAGCATAATTATGTGAGAATTCAATTGAATTCTTTTCTTGCAAATGATTTATTCTTAAGAAAGCCTTTGTGTGGAGGGGTATATGAGTGGGAGAGAGCTACTTTTCACTGTGTCCTCCTATTGAGAAGAGACAAAAGACAGAGAAAAGACGTAAGTTCTTGAAAGTTGAGACTTGTGATGGTGTTGGTTGCCATTTTTTTTTAAACCAAAGATAGGAATTCATTAGATTATATTGGAAATGCAAGGCTATAGCCCAACAACCAATGGGGTAAATTACATTAAAATCGATTACCTAAGCTAAAGAAAGAAAGCAAGCCTAAGGCCCTAACAATCTGTAACCTTATGATAGTTGGGCACTTAACCCGAAAATGAAAGACCCGAACACCACATTTGACAGGTGATGTTGCATCATCCTACTCTAGGCCAATTAACCACCGTGGTAGCCATATCCACAATCATGGAAGCATAAAGAGACTAAGCATAAGTCATTCATTCCAAGGTAACCACCTTAGATCGAGTCCAAATTGAGAAAAATTGCAAGACTTTTGAATAAACAACCCAATAAGTAGCAATCACAGCCAAATTAAAAGTGATGACAGCATGACTTATGGCATCTCAATCTCCTATACCCTAAAAGGTCAGCCATGTAACACTCACTACTTTTCGATATTGGAATTCTTGTTGTGGATGGAAAATTCTTGTGAAACTTAGGGTTTCATGGATAAGAGAAATAGTGCTAACTTCTATATGTATGATATGATGTGTTAAAGATGTGTTTAAGAGTGAAAAGGTTTTAAGTGTTGCTTTTAGGCAAAAGAAACTTTGATAACTGAAAGTTAGACTTTTGACAGTCGAAATCTTTTTTACTATTCAAATATTTTTTTGGACAGAATGGATTCCGGCAGCCAAAAGTTTCTCGACGGCAGAGGTATAAATAGCCCATTTTAGTTCTTTTCTTCAAAAAGTTAATTCTCTTTCTCTCTTTTGACTGTTACACGTAAAAATGTTTGAATTGAGTTTTCTTAGAAAATTTCATGCTTGGATGTTTGGATTTCATGGGGGAGCTCAAGAATTCAAGAGATTATTGAAGTTTTCTCTACCCTTACTCTCAATCTTATTTTCAAGGGAGAGAGGTATCTCACTTTTCCAATTTCTTTTAAATGATCAAAATGATTCTTGAGAATGTTTTCATAAGTGAGTTTAAGAAGAATGGATTGCATGTAAGAAAAGAGTAGTTTTAGCTTTTGTACCTATTTTGATTTTTTTTTGAAAGATTTTGTATGTTGGCGATTTTGAGAATCTTTTAATACATGTTGGGTTTGGGGTTTTAATATAAGTTTAGGATGTGTTAATATATGATGGATTTTTTGTTTTAACTATATTAAAGATAAATGAGTTAGTTTTTGGAAGTTTTCCCTTTATAATGTTCTTTGAATGAAATGAGGTTTTTTTTTTTATGGTTGTTTGATGGATGCACATGTAGCATCCTTGATATTATTTAAGTGTTTGCATGTATTTGTGTTGAGTTGGTTGGGTCATATGAGGTTTTGGGAGTAAGAGAACTATGTTTGGAGTGAGGTTTGGGCAAAGGGAATTCTATAGAATTCGAATTAGGAATTCTAAAAATTTCTAGGTTTGACTACCAAAAATCATAGTTTCTGCAACTAGAGCAGTTGAAGCTTCTTGGGAGTTTTCCTTAGTTTAGGACTTCGGCAGCTGGAGTAGAGAAGTTAGGACTTCAGTAGTCGAAGTTCTTTCCTTCGGCAGCCAGAGTAGAGAAGCTAGGACTTTAGTAGTCGAAGTTCCTTCCTTCGGCAGCCGCAGTCGCCCCTGCCTAAATAGGGCATTTAAGGTATAAGACTTAAATCGAAGTCCCATGCTTTGGCAGCCACAATCGAAGTCCCATGCTTTGGCAGCCGAAGTTGATTCTACTAGCCCTATTACCCTTTTTGTTTTGAGGCTCTAAAACTTGTTTTTATGATCCAAAAAGATCTAAAATAAGATGTTTAGCATGTATATAGAGTTTTTGAGCTCCGAATAACTTTTTAGGGTCTAACATTTGTGGGATCGAACTTAAGGGACTCGGAAAGCTAAGGATCTAAGGATAGCTACTGTTTGTATCAAGTGGTTAATAGGCTATAAGAGGTGAGTAACACTTAGGGATGACAACGAGTCAGGTTTTTACAAGTACCCAATTCAATCGAACCCTAATAGGATGGGTTTGGGTATTATATAATTAGGTTCGGGGCGTGTTGGTTGAAAAATAATACCCGTAGCGGTTTGGGTGGATTCGTGTTTTATATATTGGGTATCCATTACAGAACCAGTTTACATAAATAATTAAATAAATATAAAATATATATTTTTATAATAATATTTATAAATTTTTATATATTTTATTTTATGTAAAATAAATTTAAATATTTTATAAAATTATTAATTATTTAAAATATAAATTATTAATTAAAATAATTTTTATACAAAATATTAATTAAAATATATAAAATTAAAAGGGTTTGGGTTTTTTCCTGTAATAATAATTGGGTTTGGGACGGGTTCGGGTAGTTAAGAATAAATTTTAAATAGGTTTGGGATGGATTTGGGTTTTGATAATATTAATCGGGTTCGAGTTCGGGTAGGGTGATTTTCACAGGAACACGACCCGTTGCCATCCCTAGTAACACTAATCCTAATTAATGAAACTGATTTAATTGAAATCAAAATCATTCACATGCATCATTTCATTATTTATTAGGATGTATGTATCTAGAATACGAAGATATTATATTTATGCATAATTACCGTTGATGTCAATGGATGTTAGATGACCCACTGGTTTATGTTAAATGCTTATGATCATGCATGATATGATATGATATTATATGATAAGATTGGGTGAGGCCTAATAAGCCCTTAACTCACTATATTTTTAAGCAAAAGTTCTAAGGAGCCTTTGTATGGTGAGCACATTAGATATGGGAAATCACTGGTGACAAGTCTATCTTATGTAAAATATTTGTGATGTGAAAAACTCATGTGATTGATGCATTGCATATGTATGAAATGAATAGTTTATGTTTGGTTAGTTTACTCATTGAGCTCTGTAAAGCTTACCCCATTCTCTTAACCTTAGATGCAGAGTTGTAGGGATAGAGGTATATTCGAGGAGAGCTTGCAATAAAAGAAGCTTTAACAAGTTTTATGTGTATTGAGTTTATAGAATGGACATGTAAATTATAATGGTTAGATACTGTGCTTAGTTGTAAAGAATTGTACTATATTGTTTATGTTAAGATATGCATGTATATTTATCTTAATCTATAAGCACACTTATTAACGTTTCATGAATGTGCGGCGAGTGCAGTTTAATAGTTATGTATGATATGAAAAGGTTTAAATTATGAACCATTTTAAAAGAAAATGAATTATGTTCCAATGTAAATGTTAAAGTGTGATTAGTTATGAGTTGCTTAGGTTTTAGTATATATATGGAATGAGCTTATAATTACGGGTTTTAGGCTTGCTACAAGTTTGGTAGCCTTAAGTTGACCAAGCACGATGTGGCCCTTAGTTGGAGTCGTTACAAGCCATCACTAGACAAATGTCACTACGGACCGTTGAGGTACCATCATCGTAGTAGAAAGAACCCTCACCCAAAGCCAAGCGCCAAAGCCCTAGATAAACCACATGCATCACAAGTAGGTTCAAGATCTTCCTCTCCTAAAAAATAAAATAAAATAAAATAAGAACTCCAAAATAGACCATGTACAACCTTGCCCAAAAGTGGGGAGGAGGAGACCTATACTTCGAGCAATGTTAGGAAGTTGTCCCCTACTTGTATGGGGCAAGGGAAGGTTTGCTATAACAACGATTGAAGATACCTAGTCTCAAAAAAATCCAAAGGAAAGGGGAGAAGTCTCTCTCTCTCTAAAGATAAAAAGAGATGGTGACACTTTATAAGCTTAGAACATTTAAATGGCTATCACGATTTACTACATGTACAAATTCTAGGTATTTTTGCTATTTGCTTAGGTGGTAAATAATTAGATGGCATTGGACTATCTTTATGAGGACATAAGATTTAAAAAAAAAAAAAAGGGGAACACATTGGATTTGATATCAATTTTTGGATATAGAAAACAATCTTCCTTTATATTATTTTACCTTAGATGATAATCAATATATTACTTGTGTGGTTTAGGATTTAGATTTGCTTGTTACTTCAATCAATGATGTTGAATGCTTTTCTATTGTAAATTAAAATTAAAGGGCTATGTTATTACACACCTTAAATTCAAGTATGATGTTTGAAATTTAGCCGAATTAATATATGTTGTTGGCAAAAGTTTAGTAAAACAAAAACGTCTTCATGTGAGGGAGGCCTATTAAGGAAAGAGAGAAAGAAAGTGACAAAGTGATAAATGTTAAGAGAAAAGTGAGATTCAAAGCATACAATAGAAATGGCAACGAGGTCGAAGGCGGGATCGCTCCTCTCACCCTCGCCTCATAGAAGTTCGGGGTTAGGAAGGGACTTTCGTCAAGAAGCTTGGCGAGCTACGGATAATTATTTTTTAATTATTATTCCCAAATATTATGTAGAAATAAATTATTTTTTAATAAAAGATAATAATATATCATTATGGGAGGCGAGCTACGGAGATTCAGAATGGGGAGAAGATCTCTCTGTTTCCACCCCACATAATATTTGGGACAAGAAAAATTGATCAAATTTAAGGGCGAATCGGATTAGGTTCAGAAAATTTGCTATCTAAAACAACTCACTCTAAAGTATGTATCGTTCTATATGTAACGTGTAGGGAACTTTTTGATTTAAAAATTTTTATTTGATATTAAAAATTAATTTAAAATTAAATATAATATATTTAAGAATAACCAATGAATTTTGATTTGGTTACTTTGGGGTGGTTTCTACGATCATGAAGTTTTGAGTAATATATATATATATATATATATATATATATATATATGAATCCAATGATCAATATTCAATACCCTTCTGGGATCATGCTATTATTTCTTTTTTCCTCTGTTATTTCTTTTCTGTAGAATATAACTGATTTGTTTTCAATTTTCCTTTTACCAATCGGATGATGATTATTAAAAAGAGCTTTCTATATATGTTGTGTAAAAACATATTATTACCCATCCTTGATTTTAGTGTGGATTAATTCTATTTGCATGGGACATCTCATGGTGCGAAAAATTAAAAAAAAAAAAGATATGCTGCTTTTACCTAATTTGGAGAGAGAATTTTCCACTTAAAAATTAGGAAAAAAATCAAATAAGATTATATATTTTTAATTAATAATCAAATAAGTTCAAAATTAAATTTAAAATCAAATAAACTCATGTACTTTTTAATTGAGACTAAATAAATTTATATTGAATAAAATATTATTTTTTTAATAATAAAATATTATCTTTCTGGTTTTTAAATAATAAAATAATTATTAAACAATTTTTATTTATCATGTTTATCAATTTCTTTATTTTTTTAATTTTATTTTAATTAAAACTAATAAATTTTAATATTTTAAATTAAGAAAAAATAATATTTGTTATAAAAAATTATATTTTAGTTTTAGATTTATTTAGCTTTATTAGAAAGCATATGGACTTTTTTAACTCAAAATTTAAATTTGAAATTATTTGACCCTCTATTAAAAATATAAGAAGTTATTTTGATTTTTTTTTTAAAAAATTATGTGAGGTTGATTTTCAAAGAGTGAAATATTGAATTTAAACCGTAATTGGAATCAAATCAATTTAAAAAATTATGTTAAATTATTTAAAAAGTGATTTCACTGTTTATATCTTATTAATAATTTTTTATAATATTAAAAATTATACATTGTACGAAAATAATTAAAATTTAATTTTTATTTTTAATTTAAAAGTATTTAGCTACTTAAAAAGTGAATAACAGAAATTATAATTATGCTTAGTTTATGCATTTACTCGCAGAGAGAGAGAGAGAGAGAGAGAGAGAGAGAGAGAGAGAGAATTGATACAGAAATGGATTCAATATTGACGGGCCTCAAGCTGGCCCCCAGATTTGGGCTTTAGGTAAAGGGGCTATAGGCTTTGGTCCATGGCGCCCGGTAGAGGAAAAAGAGCGGGAAATGGTTGTGGTGGGATTGGGGTCTGTATATCTTTCTCTTGCCTTTGGGACAGGGGCCGGTTGTAACTTGTAGGGACTCGTCTCAAGCGAAGAAATGATATCCACTCTCAAGGTTTGAATCGAATCGTACGATTTTGTTGAACTAAATGATAGTATTTATGGATGGTTAAATTTTTTGATTGCAGAAATTTTTTGGGTATTCTGGGTTTCGGCCATACCAGAAGGAGGTGATCGAGAAAATTCTTGAGAGAAGGGATTGTCTGGTCGTCATGGCCACTGGCAGTGGAAAGTCTTTGTGGTAAAATCCACTTATCCCTTTTTCGTTTTTATGTTTGGTTTCCCAGAAAGCTATTTTGCTTTTTTCCTTCTCTCTCTTTCCTCTGTTTCTGTTACATGTTTGTTTTTGTTAACAGCTACCAGGTTCCTCCTTTGCTTGTGGGAAAGACTGCCATAGTCATAAGCCCTCTTGTATCTTTGATGCAAGACCAGGTACTTTCTATTCTGTTTATATGTGTGTGTGATTTACTTCCATTTGTTTAATTATTTTAAACTTTGAGTTGGGACCTGCCAATGCTTTTCCAGGTGATGGCTTTGAAACAAAGGGGAATCAAAGCTGAATATCTTGGAACTGGTCAGAGTGATCACTCTGTCCATAATTTAGCTCAAAGTGGTCATTTTCATTTATTATTCATGACTCCTGAAAAGGCATGTTTACTTCCTGTCAGGTATCATATTTGTAGCCGTTGCTTTTACATGGTGCCTATTGAAATAGAGATGCAAGATACTATCATGCATGCAATTTCATGTTTGATGCATTTATTAGCATCTTATAAATTACAAATATTTATAAATTGCATTTTTTTTTTTGGATTCTTCTCGGTTAATATTTTTGCTTTCATCCTTTCATTTCCTCCTCATAAACTTCCTTTTGTGGGTGGCAACATATAGGCTTAATGAATTTAAAAGTCCTACAAAATTTAACTTTTTTCTTTCTTTTTGTGGTACAAACATTGTTTACTTGAGTATTTATAAGTACCTTTTTGTGCCTTTCTTATGATTATTTGTTTGATATTTTTTTTTCTTGAAATAATGACATTTATCATCACCATGGAGAAAGTCTAATGAATGCAGATGACTGTACATAGTATGAACTGTGTGATATCTATGTCTGGAAAGTGGTGACCTATTTATGTTCTGCTACTTCTTTTGAATTGAAAATGATTGCGCAATGCTTTGCCTCCCTTTTCCATCCATCATCTTGAGATGAAATGCTGTTATCATTTTCATTTCATTTCTGTAGCTTCTGGTCAAAATTGCTAGAGGTTGGAATTTGTCTGCTTGCCGTTGACGAGGCACATTGTATATCAGAATGGGGCCATGATTTCAGGTTATTAAATGCATTATTTCTATATTGTTTTGAAACAAGTTATTGTAGTCCTATTTTCCAATTATGCAGGTTCTAACCTTTAAAGGGAAAACTGAACATTTGTGCCAGTTTATTATTTATGTATGCATGGTCCTATGTATGTTTGGGTTTAGGGCAATTGGACAAAGGAAAGAGAGAAAGGGGGAGACAAAAGGAAGGTGGGCATGGGGGGCTGGGGGGTTGGGGCTATATCCCAAGCCCTGACATGCAATGTCTAGCTAAATCATTCTAAAGTCAGTTGGCCAAACTCAAAAGATGCTGATCTCAAGCCCATCTTGGCATTCTGCATATTTGTTTCCTTCAGCAAATGATCTATAGCTTGAGGTGCCAATTCAATGCAAGTAGCAAAGCAGTTGCCAAATATCTTCTAAGTTTATATGCTTTAGAGCTGCTACAAGCACTTTGAGCTGTTGAAGAGCCTCCTCGGAATGGGATTATCCTAGTTACCATGCAAGTCTTAAACCTCTTTTAACAATGTTGAGGTTAGTTACCATGTTGGTGGTTTTTGGCTGTTTTCCATAAAGATGGAGAAGCAACAGTACAGTCAACCTGTACCATCCTGTACCAAGCCTCCAAAACTTGCTCTACCTGGATTACTAAATGACTATGCAATCTTTTATAGGGAATATCAGCCTAACATACCTTACGTTTGAGTTTAATGTGCTGTCGTTTTGAGCTTAGCTACCATTTTAATAGTTTTTGCTGAAAAGATGGAAGAAATCAAAGTCCCATCAACCTGTACAATCCTGACCAAGCTTCCAAAACTTGTTCAACATTGATTACCAAATGACTTTATCCAATCTTTTATAAGGAAAAATGGCATAACATACGTTACTTTTGAGAGTAACATGTTCCTTTACAATGTCTTGTCTACAGTAGTAATACATTCCTTGAAGGCCCAAAATATTGTTTGCCTGGCATCACTTGTCAACCTTCAGTCACCTCCTTTCTTATGAGTCTTGTAGTTCAATCAGTGATCAGCATGTTGCACAAACATTAAGACCTGAATGCCTCAAAATAAGCATAACATTCAATGCACTGGTGTTCAACCATATTCTCAAATGGAAGTTAAAAAGCTTTTTTGGGAAGAGATTCATAATGATATATATTTTATTTTTAGTACTTGTAACAATTGCTCTTGTACTTTTTGTTTGAATTGCTGATTTTGGAGGAAAACTCCATTTTCTTTTGGTTTGTCAGGGTGGAATACAAGCAATTAGACAAGTTACGCAATATTCTCTTGGATGTTCCATTCGTTGGCTTAACTGCAACTGCAACAGAAAAGTATCCCCCTCTTTTATTTGTTTATTTATTTGAAAATTGAGATTATCATTTATTATTCATCTTCTTTATGCCTTTGGCTGTATGGGAAAGGGAGAATTGAAGGTAGCCATTTGACCCTTTTTTTCCCCCTAATTTATTGCATTTGTGATATGTATGATTCTCTTGATTCTTAACCATAGTTTTCAAAGGGCACACTTCAAGTTCCTCAATTGCCCAAGCCCTAGGTCATTTATCTTGAGGCGTTCTGTAGTTAGGCTCCATACCTGTCACGCACCTTAGCTAGTTGGCTTGCACATGAGAAGTTTTATGTTTATTTATTTGTTTATTTTACTTGCTTTTGGTTGGTTTTATTGGTATGTTGCTTATTTTTATTTATGCCTTTTAGAGTTGCTTTTTAAGTTTTAACCATTGGATGGTACTAGTTATTCAATTAGATATGTGCAATTGCATTAACTAATCTTTAATATGTAAATATAATAATATGATACGGCCTTCTAATCTTAAATTCAAAGTTGCCTTTCTCCTTTTTAATCATGTTGACAATCTAAAATAGTGCCAAACAAAAGTGTTTCTAGGTTTGGGGATATTTCATTAGAAATTATAGATGAGACTAATTTAGAAGAGATGGATTTATGTTGATTGCAAGATTGGCTCAATTAGTACACTTGTATGCATTGATGTTTATTTGTTGAAATTGAACTATACAATGCTTAGTGGTGATTATATTTTTTCCCCTTTTTTTCGACCATTCATTGGGCTTTAACATTATACTTGTTTGATGGTAGCTTGTATTTCCATTATTTTTTTGCCATATAGCCCATCTTGAACTAGTTTTGGTGGTTAATTTCTTTGTAGTATTCGTGTTTTATTGTAGAAATTTTGGATATGTTTTCATTCAATTTTTACTAAAAAGCTTTTTAAAAAAATTATTTATATATTTATACACATTGTGATAAATGTGTACCTCACATCATTAAGAAGTGCGCTTTTGTCTTGAGCCTAGGCCTTACTGCATTTTGTAGCATTATGTGCTTTGCTTCTTTGAAAACTATTTTCCTAAATGGCCATCTTTGATTTTGATCGTGGTTTTTTATGAACATGATTTGTAGCCATAGGAGTGCATTCCTAAATTTCCATTCCTTTTAGGCCTTAAGACTTGAATGCTCCCACCAACACCCTCAACCACCACACAAACCACAACCACCCCCCCCCCCCCCCCTCCCTCCCTCTACTCTTAATATCTTGGTGATATTCAGAAAATGGAAAAGCATAATTTCAAAACTTACTGATGTGGAACAGCTAAGAACAAAGGACAAAATAAGGACCAATCCTTGAAAAGAAAACTAAAACTCAATAATTTTATTTAATCTCATTAATAATCATAATCCAAAGTTGCTGAATAATAGAAAATTAGCTCTATTATAGAGCTTACAACTCTAATCAAATTAAGAATAGAAATCCTAATTCAACTCTAATTAGGAATACTAAATAAGATAAATTAGAAAATAATAGACCTAATAATAATAAAATTCCTAAACAATAAAAACTTTTTAAATTTCTTAATTCTAGAATAATTAAAATTCTTAAATAAAATTCTGAACTTCCTATTTTATATTACTTACATTAGCTTGTTTTGGACCACCTTTCTATGTTTGACTAATTTGAGCATAGTAATGCGAAGAAAGGTGCAATGACTGCTCATTGTTGTAACAAATGTTCATTCCCTTCCTCCCTTGCTCTCCTCAATATATACAAAAATCTGGTATGCATGGATACCTTACCTTGACAATATTATTTTTGCATATAGTTGGATTCAATCCCTTAATACATTTAGAAGCATAACTTGATACATCCAATAGAGAGCAAGAAATTGTTGTTATTATCACCTATTTTATTGTCATTTGTCCCCATTGCAGGATTATTAATAAACCTCTTTTTATCTTCTTATATATTAATCAAAATTTTGTGGAAATTACTTGTGTATCATGTCATCTTAGTCGTAAATGTTACAAGATAGAAGCAGTACCTCATATGTTATAGTTTTATTACATTACTTTATCTTTTTTTCATTTTACTATTTATGTTCCATTATATATTTGTTCTAGGTGTGATAATTTCCAATGCATAAATGATTGTATCCATGTTATGAGGCACATACCCACCATTGATGAAGTGGCAAGTCCTATGGCATATGTGTGACTGTTCATGTTTATATTGTGTTGTAAATAAGAAAAAAAGTAGAGAAAGAAAGGGAAAAGAAAAATAACTCTCACATACATCTCTGTGATTTATAATCTTGCCTATATGTACAAGAATTCTAAAATAGGAAAAATAGCTATACATGGATAACAATTATAAAATAGGCTACAAAATAGACTATACTACAGGAATCCACCTAAAATAGGAATGCACCTAACATATCCCACAACTGTTAGTACTTCCCTTTAAGATGGTGCATAGATATCTTGCATGCCCATCTTACAACCAAAACATGAAAGGACTTATTGCCAAGTCCTTTAGTTAAAACATTAGCTAGCTGATTTTCTAAAAGCCTATACGAATTATCCAGAATCTAACAATTTATCTTTTCCTTGATGAAATGTTGATCAATCAATGTGCATTGTTTTGTAATGCTAAACTAGATTGTGAGCAATGCTAATTGCAGTCTTGTTATCACAATATAATGTTTGATTCCCCCTTCTAACCTATGATGCGCGGAAACGTTAGGTGGGAGCATTTCCCCGTTCCGAAAATGTTTCCCTATCGAAAACATGAGAACACGACACGGAAACGTCTCTAGGATGTGTCCGTAATTTCAAGAAATAGGAAACGCTTCTCCAACAAAAAAAAAAAAAAACCTAAAATCAAATCATGCTGTGTCGTAAGGATGTGCAATACTTAGGTTAAAACAAGGCAAATCGCACCGCAAGGAAGAAGAAGAAGAAGAAGAAGAAGAAGAAGAAAGGAGGAGGACTTTATTTATGGGTAATATATATATATATATATATATATATATATATATATATATATATATATATATATATATATATCATAAAAGATGTTCGACAATAAATAAAGTCCAAATATTGTCCTATCAAAAAGAAAAAAAAATTACAACTTTATACAATCAATTCAATTTTTAAATAAATTAATTAACAATTAATACATGCCTAAATTAATTAACACAAAATAATTGATACATAACTTATGTCTAAATTAAATAATACAAAATAATAATTTGCTTTTGAATATTTTTCAATATAAAATAATTAATACATATCTAAATTAATTACTTAATTTAATTAATTAGACTATTTATATATTTATGATTATAAATAATTGAAATAACAAATATATAGAATAGTAAAATTAATTTTGAGATGTTGTACAAAGGGTCAAAGTTCTCAAAATATAGTGAAAATTGAATAAATAAAATTAATAATTATTTATGTAAAAAAAGTCTTCAAATAGGAGGAAATTTGGGTATCGATCTGTATATCATATATATCACAAGATTCTTGAAAGAAAAAAAAAGAAACAGAACATGGGGAAGCGAGCAAAGTATCAATGGGGAAGGAGCAAAGCATCGCGATGCATACTTGAACCAAGTTGCCCTCTATCATCACTCCTCCAATTGTCTTGTCGCCGCCTTGCCATCCAGTAGGTACTCCTCCTCCTTGTCTTCTTCTTCTTCTTATTCCTTGCAGCGCAATTTGCTTTGTTTTAACCTAAGTATTGCACATCCTTATGACATGATGCGATTTGATTTTAGGGTTTTTTTTTTTTTTAATTTGGAAACACGTTTTCGATTTCTTGAAATTATAGACATGGCCTGGAGACATTTCCTTCTTGTGTCCTTACATTTCCGGCAGGGAAACATTTTTGGAATAGAGAAACGCTCCTACCTGATGTTTCCATGCATTGTACATAAGCATGACTCACAAAACCATACACCACACTGACTCACAATACTTACAGCGTATGTATGGTATATTGAGGATCATGCATATGCTAACTCACAACCCCTAATTGGTCTGCCATGTGTCTTCCAATGATTCTCTCTAGTATGCCTTGGTTTACTACAATAATAACATTTTAAGTTATTTTTGTTTGATGAACCCTAGTTACTGTCTATTGGTTGTTCACGAAAGGTGTTAGTGACTGGCCCTACTTTGTATACAGAGACAGTGTGTATCATTGCACTTTTTCATCTTTCCTCCTGTTGGACATAAGAATGAGCTTGTCTCGAGGAAGATAAAGGATCCTTGCAATGTATCTGAACCAAATCTAGTCACATTCCATATTTAAAATAGCAAGAAAATCATAAACACACTCCTCTATCAATTTCTAGAATTTAGAAGCATCTTCAGAACATGTAGCTTGAAAATCTCAGTAATAGTCTAATTCTTGCCATAGACCTTTCAATTCAACAAAATGTTGCACTATAGTCATCTCTTCTTGTCTGGTCTCATGCTCCTTATTTCGTAGCTCATTAATCTCAGCATCATTACCAATCTGGGAATAGGTTTGAGCTTTAAGTTTTTTGAGTTATATTCAGTAATAAATATCCTTGAGAAATTTGTGGTTGCATTGAGTTGATAAGTCATGACATGATAAAATAGTTTTTAGATTCCCATTGATTGATTGTTGGATCAATAAAATCTTCTTTTGGCTTATCTCTTATAACATAATCAACAAACCTGTGTCTTGAATGAACAATAAACATGACCCTGACCAAGCAAGGTAATTGGTTCCATCTAGCTTCATAGGACTAATACGCAATAAAGGATTGTCGTCCAGAAATCCAACTTTAACTCCACTACTTTTAGTAGTGGCCTGAGAGCTTTTCTCTTTCGCCATCTTTGATTAGAATAGAGAAATAACACTTTTTCTAGAGGCCAAAGAAAGGCAGCAAAAGTATGTCCTAAAGGGACAATAGACTGTAATTGGCTTTGAGAATCAATTTCTCCTTAGTTCGCAACAATCTAGGGCAAAAGTTCTAATATCATGTAAATTAAAAGAAAAAAAAAATAATAGAGAGAAAGAAAGGGAACAGAAAAATAACTCATACATCTCTGTGATCTACAGCCTTGCTTATGTATATGGGTGAGCATCGGTTGGTTCGGTTTGATCTGAAAAACCGAATAAATCAAAATTTATAGTATAACAAACCGAACCAAACTAACTTATGGAGAAAACCAAATTGAAACGAATTGAACTGGTTCAGTTTGGTTTGATTTAGTTTGATTTGTCGGTTTGAGCTTCATCTTGGGCTTTTTGGGGTTATTTTGGACTCGTTTCATATCTAATTTCAGTTATTTTTAACACTAATTTTGGACCTAATAACAATTAATATAAAAAGCGAATTAGTTGATTCAGTTTTATTATATTTTTCTCAAAAAACTGAACCAAACATATCGAATTTCTTAAATTTAAAAATCAAATAGAATTTCTTAATTAAATTGGTTCGGTCATTTTTTGTGATTTGAACCAAATTCTGCTCACCTCTACCTACATGTGCAATAATTTTAAAATAAAAAATAATTATACAAGAACAATAGCTATAAAGTAGACACTAATACAAGAATCCACCTAACGTAACCCATAGTTGTCAACATATTACTTTGATATGACTTCAATAGTTCTTGTAAGATATATTTGGAAATAATAGTTTTGATTTTGCCTATTCTTTATGCATGAGTTCAGGGTTAGAATCGACATCATCAATTCCCTAAGAATGAACGATCCTTATGTGGCTGTTGGCTCATTTGACCGAAAAAATCTCTTCTATGGTGTCAAACATTTCAATCGTGGTACACTTTTTATGAACGAGCTTGTTCAAGAAATTTCAAAATTTGCAGGGAATGGTGGGTCAACTATTGTTTACTGCACAACAATAAAAGATGTTGAACAGGTGCATTTTTTTTTCTTTTTCATCTTCTAATTATTAAATCTTGTATTCCTTAATTTGAAGTTAGTTTCTTTGCTTAGGAAACGGCATGCATATCTTCAAAAAACTCAAAACTTGACGCCCATTTTCAAGTTTAAAAGAACATCGTTCCAAGAGATATTGTGATGTAAAACAAGTTCTAATACCAAAATCATGTAGAACAAAAGGAGACCAAAGATCAAGAGAAACAAATTCTCAAGAACAAAGAATTTCTTTAAAGATAGAAATTGTCCAAGTTTATTAATTCTCAATTGTCAATAATATCATAATAGTCAAATCTATTAAATGATAGAAAACCTATGCCTATTTGTATAGTTTTTGTAACCCAAATGAAATACTATTTAGAAATCCTAAATAAAATAAATGAGAAAAATAATAATAAACCTAATAATAGAATTCTTAAATAATAAAACTCTTAAACTTCCTAATTTAACAATGAATAAAATTCCTAAGTATCCTAAGTTGATTCTTCTTCTAATACTGCATCACGTTATTTTGAGGCCAAACTGTCAAAAAAAGTCAAACCTTTGCACAAATTGTCAATTTTGGCCAATTTTTTTTCTTAGTCAATTTTGGCCTAATTTCAAACTTGAGTGTTTATTTTGGCCAACCTTCAAAATTGGGGAATTCTAGTGCTAATGAGGCAGCTCTATCAGCAAAATTTATTATATTTAAATTGTGGGACCCACCTAACTAACCATGTATAAACCCATGGTTAGTGGACTGAACGGTGCTTTTGGGAGGAAAGAATAACGGAGTCGTTTTCTCACTCCTTTTTTGTTGTGGGTTTGTATAAATACTATTACTCTCTAGAAAGCTGCACTAACTTCATCCTAGCATGTGAAATATCAATATTATATGTTGTAGTTTATTTAGTGATCCACTTAACAGGGTAATCTTTCAAGTTTTGTGAGCCATGAATTGCTAATAGTTCAGAGGTAGAAGTTCTGAATGTTAGAACTTAGTTTCTTGTAAACCTTTTCCATTATCATCTATTGTTGCATTGGCAATGAAACAGGAGGTTTGTATATTTGATCAGTTCTACTTGAATATTTATTTAAGTATAGTAGTAGTACACTAATTTTTATATTAATAGTTCAAAGGTAGAATCCCAAAGCCACCTTTATTTCAAATGTTGCTTTAACAATTTAATTGCTTTTTAAAAAAAAAAAAAAAATTATAAAAGCACAGACAACGACATATACGTATCATCAAAGAGAAATAGTTTAAAATAGTAGGACCAAGGCTTTGAAATTAAGCCAAGGCTGCACCATCGTCAACATCACCGGCGTGTTTGAACTTCTGTAGTTCTTTGAAATTAAGCCAAGGCTTCACCCAAACCTTAGCTTCATATCATGGAAAACACAAATGAAACAGAGAGTGGCATTTGGTTAAAACTTAAAATTGGATCTGTATTGGATAGAAATTGTCTTCACTCTAGGTTGGGTGATTGGTACTGGCTATTAAGAAAAGGGAATAGTTTTTTACCATCTTATCCTATATTAGTAATTAGTAAGTCTATAAGATTTTGTGTCGATTTGATTCTGCCAAACGGTTTCTGGTTGACATGTTTTTTATACTATGTTCTACCCTGTTTCAAAAAAACAGAGCATAAGTCTAGTGTTGCAGGAAGGGTGGAAGGAGTCTTGTGGATAAGCAATCTACCTGCAATCCCAAATGGGACTAAGGAGATGTACCTGGTCAAGCTTTCAGATATTAATCAGTGACTGGGAAATCTCATGTATAATAGAATCGATAAGAAAGAATTCAGGCTAGTAAAAAGAAGTTCCTCCACCATAGATACAAATGGTGCGGTTAGCATTACCTGGATTGCTTATTGATGTCTCTGTTATAGTTAGAGGAATGGAAAGAGTAGAAGATGGGAGAACCCATTTTAGTGTTGTTGTTTAGCATAGCCTTAGTTGCCCATTGAAACTTGAAAGTGCATCATTTAGGTAATGGATGGAAAGAAAAAATAAAAAATAAAAAATAAAAAAATGACTACGTTTTTTCTTCAATCCACTAGCCATGGGTTTATCAATGATTAGCTAGGTGGGTTCTTCAATTTAAATATGACAAAATATGCTAACTAGACTGCCACATCAATACTAGAATTCCCCAATTTTAAAGTCTAGCCAAAATAAATACTAAATTTTGAATTGAGTCAAAATTGACAAAAAAAAAGGCCAAAATTGACAATTCCGGTAAAGGTTTAGCTTTTTTTACAGTTTGACCTATTTTTAATGTTTTTATTTTCCCTCCTGTATGATGTGACCATCATTCGAATTCTTTTTAGAAATTGCTACCAATTTATTATTGTGCATTGTTTGACTAACTTTGATACATATTCTTGTCATCATATATTTTTCTCCAGATTTTCAAGTCACTTCAGGAGATAGGAATTAAGACTGGAATATACCATGGCAAAATGAGCAGCAAAGCTCGTGAGGAGTCCCATAGGTGTTCACCACTAAACTATGCATTTTTGGAGTAGCGATTCTAGTTGTCCTCCTTGTGATTAATAATTGTTGAGTGTTATATTATACCCTATACCTTCTTTCTCCCATTGTTATCTTATGAGGAATTGATCTTTACATGCTTAAGTGAGCTTTTTTCTTCTTAAGGTCATTTATAAGAGATGAACTACATGTCATGGTTGCCACTATTGCTTTTGGGATGGGCATTGATAAGCCGGACATAAGGCAAGTGATACATTATGGTTGCCCAAAGAGTCTAGAGTCCTATTATCAGGAGAGTGGACGATGCGGAAGAGACGGTATAGCTTCTGTCTGTTGGCTTTATTATACAGGAAGTGACTTTACGAAAGCTGACTTCTACTGTGGAGAATTGAAAACAGTAAGTGAATTTGCTTCTTCTCTTAAGAAACTAGTTGAATTTTTTTTGCTTTGGCTTATTAAAATGATTTTTCTTATCAAAATTACTACACTAATTTATTATCTAACCAAACATTTGAGAATTTCTGTGTTGTTCATGTTCTTCCATAAAAAAAGTTGTAGTAATTCCCTTTTTTTTTTTTTCTTTCCTATCTTTTTGGAATTAATTTCACACTGCGATTCACTAGGAAAATCAGAGAAAAGCTGTTGTGGAGTCATTGATGATTGCACAAAAGTATTGCATATTGGCAACTTGTAGAAGAAAGTTCTTGCTTGATTACTTTGGAGAACATGTTTCAGCTGACAATTGTGGTTTAGCTTTCACTTGGATACTTTAATTTGTTATTTTTACTAGACTGGCTTAAAATTTTCTACCCCTTGTTATGCTTATCAATTTAGTTTATTTGCATTGTTTTTGCAGGAAATTGTGATAATTGTAGGTTCTTAAAGAAGGAACGCGACCTGTCAAGGGAAGCGTTTCTTTTGATGGCTTGCATTCAATCATGTAGGGGTAAATGGGGTCTCAATATGCCTATAGACGTTCTTCGTGGGTCTCGAGTAAGTTATTATTTATTGAAAATAGCTAGTACTTTTTTGTGATTATTCATCATAAGGAAATTGATTGTTGATACTAAATGCATGCTTTTCTTTTCCTTTTTCAATTTATTAAATGGCTTAAAAGTAGCACATATATTTATTTTATTCCCTACATTCAATTCCAGGCTGGTCAAGGAAAAATTAAGAAAGAAACATTTCTACTAAGGCCAATATTACCCTGTCTACTTTGCTTCTTCATGATGGTGGCTGGGGATGGAGAAGATTAAAGTTTTTGCCTTAGTGATATGGGAAGCAGTAAATTGTTATAGAGAAAATTGTTAACTTGCTCATAAATGAGTGGAATTCAAAATATTGTTTGAATCTATTGAATTTTAGCTTAAGCCATCATTCATTTTTAATTTATCTTCCCCATTCTTACATGGTTGTTTGTGGATGTTGTCTTTCAATGTGGATTGTAGGCAAAAAAAATTCTTGATGTGCATTTTGACAAGCTTCCACTTCATGGACTTGGGAAAAGCTACTCTTCAAATTGGTGGAAATCATTGGCTTATCAATTGATCTCTCATGGTACCTTAAGTGATTTATTTGAAAATTTAGTTATAATCATTCTAAATTACATGCATGTCATTTATGGTTGCCTGGTGCTATGAATTATTGGTTGTATGAATTGTTGAGCCAATAATTGTGGTTTGGTTCACCAACTCCATGGTCTTATACTTTGTGAAGCCTTGTTGTAATACATGATGAGTGACTCGGTGCATGGAGCATCCCACACTTGTGGGATTGGGGAGGGTTGATGTATGCAACCTTGCCCCTGCTTTGCAAAGAGGGTGTTTCTGTGGCTCGGACCCATGACCTCTAAATCACAAACAGAGTAACTTTACCGTTACACTAAAGTTACTATATTGTGGTACATAATATCGAGAAATATTTTCTTCTGTATGTTTCTATTTTTCTCATGTTTTTGAAGTCATGTCTTAAGTTAATTTCCTCAAAATTTTAAGTTGTATTTGTAGAAAGAGATAATTCTTATGATTTCAATTAATGTACATGGTTATATATATATATTTGATTCCTATAATTGTGTTCTACTAATTAGGAAGAAATCCTAAATAAGAAATCCTAAATAAGAATACAGAATATACAGAGAAATAATATAGTGATTGACTTTCCATAACATAGTGATTGACTTTCCATAACACTCTCCCTCAAGTTGGAGCATAGATGTTAATCATGCCCAACTTGTTACAAATGTAGTCAATCCTAGCTCCATTCAGAGCTTTTGTGAAAATATCTCCTAAGCGCTCTCCGGTTTTGATGTGTCTGTTGAGATGATCATTTGTTGAATCTTTTCACAAATAAAGTGACAATCAATCTCAATATGTTTGGTCCGCTCATGAAACACGGATTAGAAGCAATATGAAGAGCGACTTGATTATCACACCACAATTTCGCAGCGGGAGGTCTTAAAACTGTCTCATCTAGTAATTTAAGTATCAACATTACCTTACATAGTGTTTGTGACTTGGCTTTGTATTCGGATTCAGCAGTAGTTGGTGAAACTACACTCTTCTTCTTGCTTCTCAATGACACCAAATGTCTTCCAATAAAAACGCTATATCCAGTAGTTGACCTCTGTCAATCTTAGATCGATCCGATCGGCATTTGAAAAACATTCAACATTCAAATGTCCATGATTACTATATAGCAAACCTCTTCTGGGCGCCCTTGGATAACACAAGATTTGTTCCAAGGCTTCCCAATGAGCAACGGTTGGGGAAGACATAAAGCGACTTACCACACTAACGGCATAAGCAATGTCGGGCGAGTGACGTAAGGTAGTTCAATTTTCCTACCAATCTCCTGTATCTCTCTGGATCTTCAAACAACTCATTATCCCACCTACTTGATTTGTAAAGTTGGAGTCATTGGTGCGCTACAAGGCTTAGCACCTAATTTTCTGTCTCTGTCAATAGATCGAGGACATATTTTCTTTGAGACAAAAAATACCCTTCTTACTTCTCATAACCCGATACCCAAGAAATACTTTAACAATCTCAAGTCTTTGGTGCAGGCGAGTTTGGAGGAAGGTTTTAAGAGATGAAATACTGCAGAGTCACTCCCGGTGATGACAATGTCGTCCACATAGATTACCAAGAGAATTAGACCCGCCTCAGTTGCCTATAAAATACTGAGTGATCACACTTACTCTTTTGCATACCAAATTCCTGTACTGCTTCACTGAATCTCCCAAATCATGCCCTAGGACTTTGTTTCAAGCCATAAAGAGACTTTCGAAGCCTACAAACTTTACTCAACTCCCCCTGAGCAACAAACCTAAGTGGTTGCTCCATATACACCTTCTCCTGAAGATCACCATGAAGGAAAGCATTATTGATATCCAATTGATGCAGGGGCCAATCATATGTAGCTGCTAAAGAGATAAACAAGCGAATATAAGTAAGTTTAGGTACAGGAGAAAAAGTATCAGAGTAATCAACCCCATATGTCTGAGCATATCCTTTTGCTACAAGGCGTGCTTTTAACCTAGCCACAGAACCATCAGGATTTACTTTTACTGTAAATACCCATTTGCAATCAATAGCTTTCTTACCAGTAGGCAAAGGCAATAGTTCCCATGTACCATTAGCATCTAAAGCCTCCATTTTCTCTTTCATAGCATCACACCAGCCAGGATGAGACAGTGCCTCACCAACAGTATTAGGGATGGGAACAGAGTCTAAAGAAGTAACAAAACACCGAGAACAAGAAGACAATTGATTATAAGAAACAAAAGAAGAGATAGGGTAAGTACATGAACGTTTACCTTTATGAAGAGCAATGGGTAAGTCTAGATCAGAATCATGATCAGTATGAGGTACAGGATCTCCCAACGAAGTAGCTGGTGGAGGATCTGAGTCAGGAATCTCCAATCTCCAATCTCCAATCTCCTAGAATAAACATGAACAACGGGAGGTCGAGTAGGTCTAGAGACAGAAGGAACAGGCTGTGGGAGAGGACTAGACATTGGTTGGACAGTATATATTAAGAGATCATCCTCCTCCCCCTGACTCTCATACACAGATGATGGAGGAAAAATGGAGTGGACTAAAAAAATGTGACATCTGCAAAAACAAGATAACAATTAAGAGTAGGAGAGAAACAACGGTACCCTTTTTGGGTAGGAGTACCCAAGGAAGACACATTTGAGAGATTTTGGATCCAATTTAGTAACACTGTGGACGAACATCACGCACAAAACAGGTACAACAAAAAATTCGGGGTTCAACAGGGAATAAAGATTTTGTAGAAAACAAAGCAGTATAAGGAATATCCCCATTAAGGACAAAAGACGGCATGCGATTGATCAAAAAACATGCCGTAGAAATTGCATTCGCCCAAAAGTTTTTAGGTACTTTTATATGAAAAAGAAGAGCACGAGTTACCTCAAAAGATGCGATTTTTCTTTCGTACGCCATTTTGGGATGGGGTATCCACACATGAAGACTGATGAAGAATGACATTTTGTATCATATAAGGCTGAAATTGTGCTGAAAAGTATTCTTTGACATTGTCACTTCTTAATATGCGCACAGAAATATTAAATTGAGTTTTGATTTCATTACAAAAGGCACAAAAGATAGAAAACAACTCAGAACGATTCTTCATTAAATATAACCAGGTAACACGAGAGTAATCATCAACAAAAGTAACAAAATAACGAAATCCAGTTTTAGATGTAACAGAACAAGGACCCCAAACATCAGAATGAACTACCTCAAAAGGGGATGAAGCCCGTTTATTGACTCTAGACACAGAAGGCAAACGATGATGTTTTGCAAACTGACACGACTCACATTCTAGTACTGATAAAGACTGAAATTGAGGACACAGCTTCTTCATGGTAGACAAAGAAGGATGACCCAATCTACAATGAGCTTCAAGAGGTGTTAAGGTACTGGAGTAAACAAGCGATCGCGGTACATGATTTTTCAGAATGTAGAGACCACCTGACTCGCGTCCTCTACAAATAATCTGCTTCGTCGTAAGATCCTGAAACAAACACTAGTCAGGAAAAAAGAAAACAAAGCAATTTAAGGTACGAGTAAGTTTACTAATAGAAAGTAGATTAAAAGAGAATTTTGGTAGACACAAAACAGAAGACAAAGAAATTGACGAAGTCGGGTTCGCAATTCCAGAACCCATGACACAAGAAGTAGAACCATCAGCTAAAGTAACAGTAGAGGAAGTGAGATTAGACTGAAAAGCAGATAGAAGACTAGAATTACCTGTCATGTGATCTGTCACACCAGAATCAATAACCCATTTGGATGAAGAAGACACAAGGCATGTAGTGGATTTACCTGACTCAGCGATCACAGTGACAGGGGAACTGGTAGGCTTTAGAGATGCCTGATACTGGAAAAATTGTGCAAAATCCTTTGCAGATACCAAAATAGTTTTCTCAAAGGAAGATACTGTAGAATTCTCTGCTGTCATATTTGCCATCTGTGATCGTTGATTTTTCCTCTGAAGTTGCGGACAATTATATTTTGTATGGCCAGGCGCATGGCAATAATAACAAATGACTCCTCTTGAGTCCTGATTAGAACTAGCCTCTCCATTACGCTGATTATTTACATTTGCTGTAATTCCTCTTCTACTTCCTCTTCTATTAGCCTGTTGTCCATTTGGAGTACGGCTAATAAGAGCACTACTGGCAGGCTGTGAAGATTGAGTACTCTCTGTACGAAGGACCCGTGTGAACATTTCATGCAAAGAGGAAATCTCAGAACTGGAGAGAATCTGAGATTTAACAGTCTCATACTCTGAAGGAAGGCCTGCAAGAAAACTCATAACAGCCAGTTGCTCCCGTTGGGCCTGCTGAACTTTCACATCAGGACTAAAAGGCAATAATACATTAAGTTCCTCATATACCCGTTTAAAATCCATAAAATAAGCCGTGAGAGACTTATCCTCTTTCTCAGCACGGTAGAATGCCTTACAAACATCATAAATACGGGAGATATTCCCTTTACCAGAATACAGAAAATCTTAGTAATTCATCAATTCCTTAACAAATTCATAGTGATTAATTAAACTAATTACCTCACTATGAATTGAGTTCCGAAGCTGCAAAAACAACCGAGCATCCTCCCTTAGCCAAGTTTGTCGTGTATCATCAGTGGGTGGATCTTTAGTAAGGTGATCATCCTTATCAATGCTACGCAAATAGACCCTAACAGTCTTACTCCACTCCAGGTAATTCGAACCATTAAGTTTGTGTTCCGTGATCTTAGTCATCACCGGAATCACATCAGAAATAACATTCTTATTGTCTGCCATTTGTTGAGACAAAGAAAACTAACCGAAACGCTAATCCAAAGTGCTTATAGCAGCAAAATAGCCTAAAATCACAAATCAAGCAAATACCCAAATAGGATCTGAGAGCCAAACTTCAGAAGTCCTTTAATGGTATACTGGATCAGGCAACAGCACACAGTGGTGGAATGAGGGGGTTGAGGCGACGCTGGCGATGTTGATCGGGATCGAAACGGCCGATCGGCAGCCAAGGTCTCTCCTGAGCTGGGTAGTGAGAACAAATAGTCACCCTAGATTGATGACCTGCTTTGATACCATGTAGAAAGAGATAATTCTTATGATTTCAATTAATCTGTACTTGGGTATATATATACAATTAATTCCTATAATTGTGTTCTACTAATTAGGAAGAAATCCTAAATAAGAAATCCTAAATAAGAATCTGAGAATCTGAGAATATCTGAGAGAAATAATATAGTGATTGACTTTACATAACATAGTGATTGACTTTCCATAACAGTATTAAGTATGAAAATTTCAATATTTTTTTGGCTGGAATGACTATTTTAGTTGCACCTCAAAATATCAATGTATAGATTTTCTGAAAGATGGAGAGGTGTTTTAGAACTTAAATTGGCATATTTAGAAAATATGATAAATTACTATCATGGACTAAAATAATCAACTAGTTTGTGACAACAATTTACGATACAGAAAGCATGGAAATTAATAATGACCATAGTTTTAAATCACAGCCGTGGTCGTGGTCATGAGTAACGGAAATAGGCATATAACAGCCGTAACTTTTTTTAAAATTTTGCAAAATTCATAAAATGAATAGATATTGGTAAATATAAGTAAAACTAAGATACACAATTATATAATAAGCATAAACACATCAAATTAAATATCATTAATAATATATTTTAGTAAAATTAATTTTGAAAAATAATTCAAATTAGAAAAAAAAAAACACATTAACCTATAGATTGAACAAACCAATGCTTTGTACTATAAATTTAACAACAAATCTAACATCAAATAAAATTTTCTTCAACAAATATGCAAAAAACAATAAATAATACTCACTTTTTGCAAGTATTTGTGGAGAATAAAAATATTTATGATGATCTTAGCTTAAAAAAGAATAAGGGAGAGATTTGTAGAAAGGAGAAGTTTAGGTGAAATTTTGAAAAAAAAAATGTAATAGAAACAGTAGCAAAAAAAAAAAAAAAGCTGCTTGCATGTGTTTTTTATCAACTGAATTATTACGGTAACAGTTGTTACTGTAGAAAGAGATGATTCTCCTTAATTTCAATTAATCTGTACATGGGTATATATATACAATTGATTCCTATAATTGTGTTCTACTAATTAGGAAGAAATCCTAAATAAGAAATCCTAAATAGGAATACAAAATACAGAATATACAAAGAAATAATATAGTGATTAACTTTCCATAACACTTCCCCTTAAGTTGGAGCATAGATGTTAATCATGCCCAACTTGTTACAAATGTAGTCAATCCTAGCTCCATTCAGAGCTTTTTTTAAAATATCTCCTAAGCGCTCTCCGGTTTTGATGTGCCACTGTTGAGATGATGCATTGAATCTTTTCACGAACAAAGTGACAATCAATCTCAATATGTTTGGTCCGCTCATGAAACACTGGATTAGAAGCAATATGGAGAGCAGCTTGATTATCACACCACAATTTCGCAGGCAGGGAGGTCTTAAAACCTGTCTCATCTAGTAATTGAAGTATCCACATTACCTCACATATTGATTGTGCCATGGCTCTATATTCGAATTCAGCATTAGATCGAGAAACTATACTCTGCTTCTTGCTTCTCCAAGACACCAAATTTCCTCGAACAAAAACGCAATATCCGTAGAGTTGACTTCTGTCAACCTTAGATCTATCAATCGTTTGAAAAACATTCTACATTCAAATGCCCTTGATTACCATATAACATACCTATTCCTGGAGCGCTCTTCAGATAACACAAGATTTGTCCTAAGGCTTCCCAATGAGCAACAGTTGGGGAAGACATAAACTGACTTACCTCACTACGGGCATAAGCAATGTTAGGAAGAGTGATTGTAAGGTAGTTCAATTTTCCTATCTCTGTGTATCTCTCGATCTTCAAACAACTCACTATCCCCTGCTAACAGTTGTAAATTTGAAGTCATTAGTGCACTTTAAGGCTTAGCACCTAAATTTCTTGTCTCTGTCAATAAATCGAGGACATATTTTCTTTAAGACAAGAAAATACCCTTCTTACTTCTTATAACTTCAATACCCAAGAAATACTTTTACAATCCCAAGTCCGTGGTGCAGCTGGTTTGGAGGAAGGTTTTAAGAGATGAAATATCTGCAGAGTCACTCTCAATGATGACAATGTCATCCATAGACTACCAGGAGAATTAGACCAGCCTCAGATTGCCTATAAAATACTGAGTGATAACACTTCTCTTTTGCATACTAAATTCCTATCTTTGTTTCTTGAATCTCCCCAATCGAGCCCTAGGACTTTGTTTCAAGCCATAAAGAGACTTTCGAAGCCTACAAACTTTACCCAACTTTCCCTGAGCAACAAACACCTCCTCCTGAAGATCACCATGAAGAAAAGCATTCTTGATATCCAATTGGTGCAGGAGCCAATTATATGTAGCTACTAAAGAGCTAAACAAGCGAACAGAAGTAAGTTTAGCTACAGGAGAAAAAGTATCAGAGTAATCAATCCCATATGTCTGAGCATATCCTTTTGCTACAAGGCGTGCTTTTAACCTGGCCACAGAACCATCAGGATTTACCTTTACTGTAAATACCCATTTGCAACTAATAGTTTTCTTACCCGTGGACAAAGGCAATAGTTTCCATGTACCATTAGCATCTAAAGCCTCCATTTCCTCTTTCATAGCGACACCGGCAAGAATGAGGCGGTGTCTCATCAACAATATTAGGGATATGAGCGAGTCTAAAGAAGTAACAAAACACCGAGAACAAGAAGACAATTGATTATAAGAAACAAAAGAAGAGATAGGGTAAGTACATGAGCGTTTACCTTTACGAAGAGCAATGGGTAACTCTATATCGGAATCATGATCGATAAAGTGCAGGATCTCCCAACGAAATAGTGGTGGAGGATGAGTCAGAATCTCAATTTCTGGAATAAACATGTACTACGGAGGTCGAGTAAGTCTAGAAACAGAAAGAACAGTGTGGGAGAGGACTAGACATTGGTTGGGCAAGATATATTAAAAGATCATCCTCCTCTCACGACTCTCATACACGGATGATTGAGGAAAAAATGGAGTGAACTTAAAAATGTGACATCTGCGAGAAACAAGATAACGATTAAGAGTAGGAGAGAAACAATGGTACCCTTTTTGGAGTACCCAAGGAAGACACATTTGAGAGACTTTGGATCCAATATAGTAACTGTGGGCGAACATCACGCACAAAATAGGTACAACAAAAATACGAGGGTTCAGAGGAACAAAGATTTGTAGGAAACAAAGCGATAAGAAATATCCCCATTAAGGAATGAGACGGCATACGATTGATAAAAAACATGCCATAGAAGCGCATCCGCCAAAAGTGTTTAGGAACTTTCATATGAAAAGGAAGAGCACGAGTTACCTCAAGAAGATGCCAATTTTTTTTCGCCACGCCATTTTGGGATGGTGTATCCATACAGAAGGCGATGAAGAATGTCATTTTGTGTCATATAAGATTGAAATTGTCTTTGAAAAGTATTCTTTGGCATTGTCACTTCTTAATATGCGCACAGAAATATTAAATTGAGTTTTGATTTCATTACAAAAGGCACAAAAGATATAAAACAACTCCGGAACGATTTTTCATTAAATATAACCAGGTAACACGAGAATAATCATCAACAAAAGTAATAAAATAATGAAATTCAGTTTTAAAAATAACAGAACAAGGACCCCAAACATCAGAATGAATTAACTCAAAAGGGAATGAAGCCCGTTTATTGATTCTAGACACAGAAGGCAAACGATGATGTTTTGCAAACTGACACGACTCACATTCTAGTGCTGATAAAGACTAAAGCGAGGACATAGCTTTTTCATGGTAGACAAAGAAAGATGGCCCAATCTACAATGAGCTTCAAGAGGTGTTAAGTCTTTGGAGCAAATAGCGACCGTGGTACATGATTTTCCAGAATGTAGAGACCACCTGACTCACGTTCTTTACTAATAATTTGCTTCGTCGTAAGATCCTGAAACAAACACTGGTCAAGAAAAAAAAAAACAAAACAATTTAAGGTATGAGTAAGTTTACTAACAGAAAGTAGATTAAAAGAGAATTTTGGTAGACACAAAACAAATGACAAAGAAATTGACGAAGTCGGGTTCACAGTTCCAGAACCCATTACACAAGAAGTAGAACCATCAGCTAAAGTAATAGTAGAGGAAGTGAGATTAGACTGAAAAGCAGATAGAAGACTAGAATTACATCATGTGATCTCGCACAAAATCAATAACCTATTTGGATGAGGAAGACACAAGGCATGTAATGGATTTATCGACTCGAATCGCAATGTGATGAGGAAGCTGTAGGCTTTAGAGATGCACGATCTTTGGAAAAGCTGCAAAATCCTCTGCAGATACCAAAATAGTTTTCTCAGAGGAAGATACTGTAGAATCCTCTGTTGCCATATTTGTCATCTGTGATCGCTGATTTTTCCTCTGAAGTTGCAGACAATTATATTTTGTATGGCTAGGCTCATGGCAATAATAACAAATCTCTTGAGTCCTGATTAGAACTAGCCTCTCCATTCTGATTATACACATTTGCTGTAATTCCTCCTCTACTTCCTCTTCTATTACCCATGTCCATTTGGATTACGCTAATAAAACTATTGGCGGTGTGAAGATTGGGTACTCTCTGTACGAAGGACCTGTGTGAACGTTTCATGCAAAGAGGAAATATTGGAACTGGAGAGAATCTGAGATTTAGCAGTCTCATACTCTGAAGGAAGACCTGTAAAAAAACTCATAACAGCCAGTTGCTCTCGTTGGGCCTGCTGAACTTTCACATCAGGACTAAAATGCAACAATACATTAACTTCCTCATATACCCGTTTAAAATCCATAAAATAAGCCGTGAGAGATTTATCCTCTTTCTCAGCACGGTAGAATGCCTTGCAAACATTATAAATACGAGAGATATTCCCTTTACCATAATACAAAAAATCTAAGTAATCCATCAATTCCTTAACAAATTCACAATGATTAATTAAACTAATTACCTCACTGTGAATCGAGTTTCGAAGCTGCAAAAATAACCGAGCATCCTCTCTTAGTCAAGTTTGTCGTGTATCATCCGTAGGTGGATCTTTAGTAAGGTGATGATCCTTATCAATGCTACGCAAATAGACCCTAACAATCTTACTCCACTCCAGGTAATTCGAACCATTAAGTTTGTATTCCGTGATCTTAGTTATCACCGGAATCGCATCAGAAATAACATTCTTATTGTCTGCCGTTTATTGAGACAAAGAAAACTAATCGAAACGCTAATCCAAAGTGTTTACAGCAGCAAAATAACCCAAAATCACAAATCAAGCAAATACCGAAATAGGATTTGAGAGCCAAACCTCAGAAGTCCCTTAATGGTATACTGGATCAGGCAACAGCACACAGTGGTGGAATGAGGGGGTTGAGGCAACGCCGGCGATGTTGATTAGTCGAAGCGGCCGGTCGGCCAAGGTCTCCTGAGCTAGGTGGTGAGAACAAATAGTCACCCTAGATAGATGACCTGCTCTGATACCATGTAGAAAGAGATGATTCTCCTTAATTTCAATTAATCTGTACATGGGTATATATATACAATTGATTCCTATAATTGTGTTTTACTAATTAGGAAGAAATCCTAAATAGGAATACAGAATACAAAATATGCAAAGAAATAATATAGTGATTGACTTTCCATTTACGGTAAATAATGGCTATTATCGTTAAGTGACGATGGTAACGGTTGTTGCCAATACAACTCATAACTTGTCTTTAAATAACTGTGTAAAGCATACTGGCCCTTGAAAAACTCATAAATAACGGCTATTGTGTAACATAGTGGCTGCTATTTAAAACCATGATAATGACTAAGTCAGCTTATCAGAATGTATTCACTTTATAGAACTCAACTGGAAATTCAATCATTGTCGGTATATATATTGGATACTGTGGTTGGAGATGATACATGGAGGATATCTAAGTAAACAATGAAAGGATATAATCAATATGAAAAAGAATGTTGAAGATTAATTGTTTAATGTGATTGTTAGATGTTGATTTCATGATTGCAAACTATTGGTTAGCTACTTGAAATTGATTTTTCTTTGGTAATGTTTGCTTCAACATTGATATTAATTGTGCTGTCCGTTAAAAATCTTTTGTATGATAAAATTATAATGATAATCTTTTTGCTCAATGTTGACTTAATGCAGGTTTTCTGGTGGAGACTATTGAGGATGTGTACAAATTTGTAAGGTATACTGTTCTTTCATTTTCTTGAATCTAGATTGCAATTCACCAATAAGAAGATTTTCGTATTTCCCTTTTATTTCTCCTTCCCTACTCATATATCTTATGTTATTGAAGAACCATAATCTAGAAGCTTAAGCTATCAGGAAGGGCCGGGATAGGTTTTAATCTTTTAATCAGCATCAGGCAAAAGTTCATCAGGCTTGCAATTGTTGGCTGGCACACTACCTCTTATGCTGAAACTTTAATTGCTAGAAACTCATGCTGACATAGAATTATGAAAGTATATCATTATTTGAACGATGAACCCATAAGTAACAGAAGCTTTGTTACCATATTAAAGAGCCACTCAGCCTAAAAGTTTAAGTTAATAATAAAGACCCAAGAGACGGTTGTAATCTATATTTTGTGTCATAAGCAATTAGTTGGGATTTGGGAAATGTCATCTGTAAGCTCTCTGTAATGACTGATCTGATTTTGTTCCTTTATTGGTAGTGTTGGTAAGAAAGGAGTGCAATTTCTTAGCTCTGCTAGACCTGATTATCAACCACGACTAGTTTTGCCATTGACTAGTGAAATGGCTGATGATGAGGAATATCAAAGTGCAACAAGTGGAGTTGGAGAATTCAAGAATTTTGTGACTCTGGAATCTGAAGGTTTTTCGGAGGTTGGTAATACAAATGTTATTTTTATTCATCAGATTTTAATGCACTATGGCTTAAGTAATTCAACCTGAAACAATCTAACTGATGCATGACAAAGTAGGTTGCATTTTGTTTCACAAAGCCCCTTTTTGTTCCCTGAGTCAGCAGGTTCTGAGTTGTACTACTGCATACTTCTATATATTGTTTACAACAGGCTGAGGTACAACTCTATCACATGCTTTTGGAAGAGAGGATGAAGCTTGCTAGAATCATTGGGACTGCTCCGTATGTATACACTTCCTACAATGTATTCACTTTATGACTCAACTGGAAATTCAATCATTGTGTTCTCTGTGGATACAATGGTTGGAGATATTCACATGGAGGATATCTGCAATGAAACAATGAAGAGTGTAATCAATATGAAAAAGAATGTTGAAGATGTTGTTTAATGTGATTGTTAGATGTTGATTTCACTTGATTCCACCAAAACTATTAGTTCCTTCATGATTAGTTACTCTTTGGCAATGTTTGCTTTAACATTTATTATTAATTGTGCTGTCACGTTAAAATCTCTTTGTAGTAAATTATAATGATATCTTTGCTCAATGTTGACTTAATGCAGGTTTTCTGGTGAGACAGCCAAGGGATGTGTACTAAATTTATGCAGGTATACTATTTCTTTCATTTTCTTGAATCTAGGTGCAATTACCAATAGAAAGATTTTCATGTTCCTTTTTATTTCTCCTTCCCTATCCATATATCTTATGTTATTGAAGAGACCATAATCTAGAAGCTTAAGCTATTGGAAGGGCTTCGATAGGTTTTAATCTTTTAATCAGCTATCAGGCAAAAAGTTCTACATCCAGGCTTGCAATTGTTGGCTGGCACACTACCTCTTATGCTGTAAACTTTAATTGCTAGGAAACTCATGCTGACATAGAATTGTATGAAAGTATATCATTATTTGAACGATAGAACGCAAAGTAACTGAAGCTTTGTTACCTACATTAAAGCCACTCAGCCTAAAAGTTTAAAGCTAATAATAAAGACCCCAAGAGAGCGGTTGCCAGAATCTATATTTTTGTGTCATAAGCAATTAGTTGGGATTTGGGAAATGTCACATCTGTAAGCTCTCTGTAATGACTTCATCTGATTTTGTTCCTTTTATTGGTAGTGTTGGTAAGAAAGGAGTGCAATTTCTTAAAACTCTACTGGACCTGATTATCAACCACGACTAGTTTTGCCAGGTTGACTAGTGAAATGGCTGATGATAAAGGAATATCAAAGTGCAACAAAGTGGAGTTGAGAATTCAAGAATTTTGTGACTCTGGAATCTGAAGGTTTTTCGGAGGTTGGTAATACAAATGTTATTTTATTCATCAGATTTTAATGCACTATGAAAACTTAAGTGTAATTCAACCTGAAACAATCTAACTGATGCATGACAAAGTAGGTTGCATTTTGTTTCACAAAGCCCTTTTGTTCTCTGAGTCAGCAGGTTCTGGAGATTGTACTACTGCATACTTCTATATATTATTTATACAACGAGGCTGAGGTACAACTCTATCACATGCTTTTGGAAGAGAGGATGGAAACGCTTACTAGAATCATTGGGACTGCTCACGTATGCTATACACTTCCTACAAGTTGTTTAGTTAACATATAATATACCATGTACACCTGTTGATTCTTCCTTTTGCAGATATGCTGTATGGTGATCAAACAATAAAAAAATTGCCTTGACAAGGCCATCAACAAAGCTAGGTTAGCAAACATTGATGGTGTCAACCAGGTATGGCTTAATCATTTTGATATTATGCTACCCAGGACTTTTGATTTATCTGCTCAATGTAGTATTGCTCTCAGCTCAGAATTCCATATCATTACTCTCATGCATTACCAGAATATGATTTCTACTTTACAAATTTGATGACCTTTTCTTACTGGTATTTGGGGATTCATCTTTCAACCTGTAGTACTGCTGAATATGTTAATTATCTGGATTAGTGCTTATACATGAAATGCTAATTGACATTTTCTGGAGTAGTGATTTGCTCCTGCTACTCTCTGAAAATCAAGATGGAATTGAATTTGTCACCGTCTCTCCTTTTTGTATTTGCAATCTACCTTCATTTGTGAATTGTAATTCAGATTTGAATAATTTATGCTTGATTATGTAGAGTAGATTATACGTTGAACAGCTGGATTCCAAAGGATTGGATGATTGTTGGAAAATAGTGAGTTGGGAATCTTTTTAAAAGGGCAGAGGAGTTATTTCATGGCCATGCTGTAATAGGATGCAACTAATTGGTGCATATCAGCTGTGTGCTCACACAACTTACCATAAAGCACCTGCCAGTGTTATATGTTGGTCATTAGTTGTTCCTAGCATAAAATTAGACACATTGATGAGGAATGTTATCATAAAATGGCTACATAATTGCTGTGTCTTTATAATGTTTGTATGCTGAACATGTTCTTTTCCCTTTTAGTTAAGAATTTGAGAGAATCAAATCTCACAAGTTCAAAAGAAAATTAAAGAAGAGAGAGACAGGGAGAGAAAGCTGGGGTGTGGGTGTGTGGGGCGCTGGTGGTGTGGGGAAGCAAGAAAGAAACTTTGGTTTTCCTTTCATGATTTACCATGTACTTTTTAATGCTACATATGAAATTTGATAATGTTGCAGCATCTTGTCACGAGGCATGGAGATCATCTTCTTCAAACAGTTAGGCATCTTTCACAAAAATTAAACCTTTCCTTGGATGGTGAAGCAAGTTTACAGACTGCTAATGCCAGAAAGGTGCATCAATTTCAATACCCAACCAACAGAAAATTGTCATCAGCTAAGTTTGAAGCATGGAAAATGTGGCATGAAGATGGTCTATCAATTCAAAAATTGCAGTACGTCTTCATAAATTTTTAAAACATGCTATCTGCATGTTAACCATTCTTGAATTCTTATGATTTTTATCTGTAGAATTTCCTGGTAGATCAGCTCCTATAAAGAACAAACTGTCTGTGAATATCTTCTGGATGCTGCCCAAGATGGTTTTGAGATCAATTGGATCAGATTTTGTTGTGAGATTGGACTGACAAGGGAAATTTTCGTAGATATTCAAGCTGCCATCAACAAGGTTGGCTCTAGAGACAAGCTAAAGCCCATTAAAAATGAATTGCCTGAAAACGTAAGTTTTCCTTAATTTTAACTTTTGTGGGTTTTTGTTATGGGGAATGGGAGGCGGCTGGTTTGCATGATTGACAACATCATGCGTGCACTATTTATGCTGATTGTTGGGTTGGATCACAACTAAAACTGAGTAAGGTCTTGCTAATGATGTCAGATAAGTTATACGCACATCAAGACTTGTCTGCAAATGCACAGCTGTGGGATGTCTCTAGAAGTGGTACCACCTAGCCACCTGGGTATGTCAAAGGTTGGTGAGCTTCAGAACCAAGTGTCTGATATTAGTACTGTCACAAGGACTCAAGAAAGAGAGGTACATCCTATCCATGATGAAGATCTGTACTCCCCAGATAAGCGTCAAAAAATAAACGAAATTGAAGGAAGGTCCACTGTGTTGGAGGCAACAGAGAATTCCATATTAAACTGGCTTAAGACCTATGAAGAAGGGGTGAGTGCAATAAGAGCCCAAGGCTCTGCATTGATGTATAAAGAGCTTTGCTCAGTTCAATCTATTGTCCCTTTTTCATTTATGTAGCATTGCATTTGTGTTGCAGGTTTCGTTGTCTGATATTTTGGAGCACTTCAATGGGTCCAAAGGAATCTGTGATTGATCTGCTGAGTACACTTGAAGGTGACTTTATGATATTTAAAAAGAATGATCTGTACAGGCTTTTGTGATTAGGAATTGCATTAGATTGCTAGGCGTGGTTTTGTTTTATTTTAGTTCATGCAGAGATTTCTTTTTCCAAAGTTCATACAAGAGATTGAATGACTGAAATTTGGCGTGTAATTAAAGTGTTAATTACTGCTTATGACGTTGTGCATCACTCACCTTCTGACATTTCATCAAGTGAACATTTAGATTGATTTTTATAGAATTCTAGGTACACAAATGCTATAGTAGAGTGGCATAATTATTAAAGAGCGCAAACCACAAGTTGATTTAAGGTGCATAGGGTCCTGGAGTGTTGGCCCTCACCTGACTACAAAAAAGGTAAAATTAAGATGATCCTATATGATAATTGTGCTTGTGCAATTTGGGTTAATTATAATATTGAAGGCCATTTGGATTTTACTTTAAACTGTTATATTCAGCTAGACTTGAGACTACGTATTGGTCTAAACGTTCTGTTATTTTAAAAAGAACTTTGTTATTTATTTATTTATTTAAAAGTAACTCCGTTCTTTTTCAATTAGGACAGTTTTCTTTCTCTGGTCTTCAAAGGAGATTTTTCACTCCTTTTAGCTTCTCTTCTGATTTTTAGCTGGAGTTCTTGCTTTCCTTGAGGCTTCCCTACTGGGCGGGGGGTAGTTCTGTCTTGACCCGGTGTTGTAGGTTTTACCCTCCCCACTCTTTGGCTTGGGTGTAAATAGATTTTGTTGGGTGGTTCCTTGCAGGTAAAAAGAGAGGGTCTTCTGATGGCAGTGGTTGTGCTATCTCTTTTGCCATATGGTGTTTTGGGAACAAGTTTCAACTTTATGGGTTCCTTGGAGGCAAGTCCTCTAGGAACGATATCAATGCTGCTGTAGCTTTCAATTCCTCCGTGGCTTTAAAGCATGCCAAGAGCGCTGCCGCTCTCGTTTCTCCTTTCTCGTAGAGCCTGTAAGGCTAATACCTCATGGCTTTGAAGCATGCCAAGAGCTCTGGCTCTCTCCTCCTTCGTAGAGCCTGTAAGGCCGATGTCCTGTTATGACTGCGTAGAGATCTTTGGGCAATGACTATTTGTAAGGCTCCCTCTGGCCTTGGTTGTGCTTTTTTGACATAGGTGGAGTAGCTCCTATGCGTGTGATTCCTTGTATGGTGATTCCGTCCTGAGCTTCGACGGGTTGGACACACCAAGCCCTACTTGTGTTTTTTTTTTGGCCCTAAATATTCTGTTAAATATTCTATTGGGGCTTAGGATGGTTTGAGCTTTGCAAAATAAATAAATAAATAAATAAATAATAAAAAATTGTCCACCTGCTAGCCACAAATTCTGAGCGTCAGACCTTTCATCATTGTTCATCAAGCAAAGGTTACATGACTTGCACCAGGAAATCCAGTGACAGTAATTTTAGTATTTCATGGTTAAAATTAGAAGGGTGTTAAAGCAACAAAAAGTACAACACGATGCATGCAGGTCCATCATACCGGTATATGTCCTAGTTTGTTGGGATGGAAGAATACATGTATCCAAAAATTGAAAGGTAGATTATATGAGCCAGCAAGAATTAAACGTTTCCTCGGCCTACATGAAAACAGGCGAAGTTGAGATGGTCACCATGTAAAATTCTGATGACGAAGATCGAGGAAGATGACAGCAGGGAAAGAAAAGTTAGTCCTTATGGATGGCATCCTCCAATTCCACTTCCAACCCACGATTTTTAAGAGAGGTAGTGGCATCCAGAGGTGTCTTGCATTTCTTTTGCAATTCCTTGAACCTCTCAACATCAAATTTCTGTTTCTTGAACAATTTCCTCTGCCTAGAGAGAAATAGCCTCTTCATCAAGTCTTGATAAGTTGGATCTCTTGAAGTGAACAAGAAGTAGGCATAGCCTATAATTATACCAGTGGTAGTGACAAAAAATCCAATAGGTTCCATTACATCCCATGAGAATTCCCAGAATGTTAGTCGAAAGAACAGTCCAACCTGCAACAGACCTAGTCCAAGCCCACACCAAAGGATGCGCTGAACTTGCTTATGTGCTAGTATGTCAATTTCTTCTTTCCTTTCCTGCAGTGTCTTTAGCTCAATCCTCACAGGATCATCTTCATGAGTCAAAGCAAGAGGCATTGCTCTTTTAACCAGCTCTACCACCTGAAAACATAAATATATAAGAGGCAAAATCAACCATAACGAATAGGGTCGATAATTCATGGAATCCATGTATAGAAGAAAATAATAAAGGAATGGAAAAGAGGAAGGCAGCAAGCCAAGTATAGAAGTTTTGGGTCTTATTCAAACCCTAAAAACATATCTTTTCCAAACTGTAACTACAACTACTATATGGCCAGTACAAGTGAAACCCGAAGCTACAGATTATGCCTTCAGGCTGATACGAGTGGAAGTATAGAAACTTATAAGCAACATAAAACAACATCCAATTTCGTTATTGCTTTTTTTATCTACACATAACCACACTCAGTTGCTCTTTGATCTGATTGGCAGTAAATAAAAGCCAACAAAAGTTTGCCTGAAAAGCTCAAACCATAGCTAGCACCAACCAGAGTCAGCCATGCAAATGAATTATACATATAAGGCTAATAATTCAAGCATGATGACATACTGAGGCATGAATAATGCATTGAACTAAGCAGAGATTTATTATAGCTGATATCAGCCAACAAAACACAAGTCCAATGGTCTGACAAGGGAATGAATTATTTAGATAGTTCATTATTGATAATTCGTCCCCTTGTTAGGGGATCTTTCGTAATTATCCCTAACACGATATCCTCACATAATTACTTCAAATGACAGATCAAACCTTTCTGCATAAACTAGTATCTGTTGTGAATTCCGGATGCTTTTTCCTAATTATTGCATTATTTTCTGAGTAAGGCCACGAGCAAGCCTTCAACACATTGGCTCTTTGATGCAAAATATAATTAATATACCATCACAAACTAAGTGGCATAAGGAAAATATATTATTCTTCTTGATGACAACTGGCTGCACATTATCAACTAAAGCCTTCAACTGTCATGGTTATTTAGAGCATCATATCTTTAATGAACAACGCAAATTTATATATGTTGTGCATTCCTCAAATCAATTAGACAACAAATGTACTCCGTAGAGAGTGAAACTTAACCAATATATAATGATGCATTTTTTGTTTCCTTTAGATGCTGATGGAATTCTGATTCTATTGATACAATTGTTGGCCCACAATGAACAACGAAAATCCTAAAACATATAAACCTCCTAATTAATAGAATCCTAAAGTTCCTAAATTCACAATGAAAAATTAAATCAACATAATTGCTTAATTGAATCTTCCTTGATTTCCTTGACTGCATCAATATGTTTTACATAAATTTGAGAGGGTCTCTGCATCTAAAATATGGAAAACTGCAAAAACATAATAAAGTACATGGTTGGGCATGGTAACATGACAAGAATCCAGTAATATAATGAGATTTAAAAAGAAATAAAAATTATTGATGAATGACAAGGTTAGCCACACTTGTTCTATATGTGAAATTCATCCGTTTAAAGCAGCTTTGTTGAGAGCTTCAACAAACTAAATGCAAGCACAGTCATTGCTTCCTGCTTAAATCACAAGTAACCTCAAATTCAACAACACAAAGCTGATAATAAATTTAATAGTTTTTCCTCACAAGAAATCTTATTCAGTAACTAGACAATAGAAAGAGAAAGAAATAAACCAGGTTTCTTAAGCCAACAATATCAACTTCTCCAAAATTAGCGAGGGACTAAACAGTCTTATGATATCTGGCAATTCTAGAACAAAAGAAAAGGCGAAATTAATTAAAAAAAAGAATGAAGCAGGATTCGTTAAAGCTATGTCCCCCGTTTCTCATTCCACTAAACAAAGAAAGAATATACCTTCTTTTCAAATGTCAGATCTGTGAGCCATGTAGTGGGTCTATTCAAAACCATGAAAAATACAGCCAGTGTGGGTTATTCTCAAACCAAAGGTTGTTCCTATGTTTAGTCCACAGTTAGGATTTGGGAAGCAGGTGGGTGAATAAATATTACTAAAAGAACAGCATATTCCTCCCAACAATACAACAGGGAAATAGTTTTGAAAATTTCAGACAAAAAGAGATCTTGACAGAAGCATTTATGAGAAGATCAGGCAACATGAATTGGAAATTAATGAAGAAAGCATGTATATAACAGATGATGCTCAAGTTTTAACCTTTTTCAGATTACGGAAATACCTAATTCCTTGCCAAATACAGTACAGATAATATTATGAGGTACAGATTTCAAATTGCAAAGACTACCCATTAAGCAACAATGTAAATTCATGGGTAGATCTATCTATAAAAAAGGAAAGAAAAATACTTTATTGATATCATAATTATTCTAATTATTAAACTTGGTTTAACTTTACTCTTGGTTAATGCAAGGCTGAGCATAACATAAAAGGGAAGCTATTGAAAGTCCCGTGACAAACCTTAATAAAGCAGTAGAGACAAGGGCCCGTGAGTATCCATAGACACCCAATAAAATCAAGTGAAAATGGAAAAGAAACAGAAAGTGGAAGGGAATGGAATAACAAAAATGGGATGTGTTCCAAAACTGTGACCACACCTTCCACTCTGAAGTGGAGGCAAAATAAACATACCTGGGCTGAAAAGAAAGAGAGAAGATAAGGGTACCTTGTCAGGATGGAGATAGACCTTGTCCCGGAAGAGAAGGACAACGCCGGCATCATCAAAGGCACGAGCAAATTCAATGGCCTCATCTTGAGATCTGGCAATACCCATGCTCTTGCAAACCTGCAAGAGCTCAGAATAAGAAATAACCTCCTTCCCCTCCATCCCTAACTTCATCTTCAATGCCTCCACATTCACCAGCCTCATCAATCTTTTCACCTCCGCGCAAGTAATATTCTCAGTACTACCACCACCACCACCACCTCCTTCCTTGCTGCTATTGCTGTGATCACCAGCATCAGTAGTGAAAAACTGCGACGACGATGATGTTGTTGACATTAACACTCTCTTGCTCAATAACACTAGTTCCCTCGCCCTTCCGCTTTGTTGAATTGGAGCCCATCCCATTCCCAACAACAGCGACGGCGGAGGAGCGCTCCTCCCCACAGCCGCCGCTGACAAGCTGTGCTTCAAAATTCCACTTGACCAGAATCTCCTCCACATTGTAATTGATTTGGGTAGTGAACACTAAAACGAACACATATTATTGTACATTAAAAATCCTAATTTATCAAAGAAGAGAAAACATCACATTTGAAGATCTGTAACTGCAAACAGAACAGGTTTTGAAGATGAAGAATCATGCCCAAAATGTGAATACTTGGTTTAACTGTAGTTTCTTATTTCTTGTGAAGAATTACTAAAAATATCAGAAAATTTCCATTAATTAATAAATTAAAAAGGAAAAAAGAAGACGGAAATACAAAATTCGATAAGGATAACTTCTCTGAAACACCCGCTCTCGGCATTGAAGGATGAAGATGGACGACATTTACAAGTGGCTCAACCACCATCTCAGGGGACAGGTTTTGACCCCACAAAATTATCCTGTCCATGTCTTCCACAATTTCAGTTTCTCTTTGCATCAATGTGTACACATTAAAGTTGAAATTTTACCAATAAATATATTGATTTATTTATAAATAAATATTATTAATTTAAATAATTAATTTAAAAATATGTTATTTATTATTATATTTTACTGATTTATATAAATTAATCATGAAAAATCACTTGACTAAAAATTTAAGAATATTAATTAATTAATGATTATTTAAAATTTATTTAAGTCAATATATTTTTAAAATTTTTCAAATGTAAATTAAAAAAATATTAAATTTTTAATTTTATTTTATTTTTTAATTAGATAATATATATAAACTAATTAAAAATATAAATAATATATTATTTATTAAATTTTAAAGTTTAATAAAATTTATTAATATTAAGAAATAAATTTATTTCTCAGTAATTTAATTGTTTTGTACATAATTATATTTTTAATTTTTTTTCAAGTCTTGATATTAGTGATAAATTATTTGTGGAATCTCATTTATTTGTATACATAAATATTTATTATATATCAAAAATAGATGTTACTATAAAATATGTAGAGTTTGAAATCATTTAATATTTAAGAAGCAGAAATATCATAATTAACTTCTATTCATAATTTAAAAATAATATATTAATCAACTTATTTATTTATTCACACTTAAAATAAAATTATAATTAATTAAAAAATTTATCATTAATAAAATTTTATAATATGATTATAAAAATATATAATATAAAATGCATATATGATTAAAATAATAAATAATCTGTCCAACACGTTAGATTTAATGAGAAATTTATTTTCTATTTTTAATTAAACTACTTAAAATTGTGGTTCAAAAGTCAAATTTAATTTACGATAAATTTTTTTATTTAAGTATTATTTATAATTAATATTTAAATATTTTAAAATAAATAAAAATATTTTTAAATTTTAATTCTATTATTTATTTATTTCTCCTTTTATTTTTTATATTTTTAAAAAATTTATTTTTATTAATTTAACTATTAGTTAAGTGATTAAAATTATCAATGAAAATTTGAAAAATTAATAATAATAAAAACGGATGAAAGTATTGATAATGATAAAGTTTTCTGAGGAATTATTTTGCCTTAAGGCTTATTTAGTACAAAAATGTTATTTTGGACTTATTTGGCATCAACGAAAAGTATAGGAGCTTATTTCATCTTTTTTTCCTTATTTCTTTTATCGCCTAAGTACAAAAGCTTGAAAGCTAGGTTTCTAAATTGAAAAAAAAATCAAGCCTTAAATTAAAAAAATAAAAAAATTAAGCGGTGAAAGTACAAGATATTTAAGTATATTCTTATTTGACTTACAAATAAATCCTTAAATATTATATTATTTCTAATTCTTGTGCCCATATCTCTCCCTTTCTCTTTGTCTCTCTCTCCCTCTCTCTCTCTCTCTCTCTCTCTCTCTTTCTTCCCCTTTTTTGTTTCCTTGTTTCCATATCATTTTCTTATCATCTTTTTCCCTTTCAAAAGTTATCCCTTCCCCCATTTCCCTTTTCTTTTTCGAGTGATCCACACTATAACGCTCCAACCTGCTCAAATGTTACATACACAACTCCATCTACAGTCAAGCTAATGATTCTCAATTATGGCACCCCATGGAGAATTTTTTTACTAATATTTTGTAATTTGTTTTTAAAATTCAAAAAAAGTTGCAAGATTCTCAAGGCTTCAGTGATAGGCTTTTAGATGAAGGGAGTAGAAATGAATCATTCATATCAAAAAGGAAGGGAAAATGAAGGGTTTTCATAAGAACATGGCTTACATAATTGCATAGCACACTTTTGAGCTCGATAATGGTGAAGACCAAGTGGCGGTATTATAGGCTGGGGCATTAGAGCATAGATCATCGAAGAAGAAAAGGAGGAAGGAGAAGGGAAAATTTTCAAAAGAGAGAAAGATGATAAGAAAGAGAGATGAAAAATAAGGAGATAGAAAAGGGAGAGAGAGAGAGAGATGGATAGAGGGAGACAGAGATTGAGAGAGAGGGAGAGATAGGGGCATAGTTATTAAAATCGCTAGTTAACTTGTACAATTTTACGAGTTAGAATCACCAAAATGAATCAAAACGTATTTTACGAATTAGAATCGCCAAAATGAATCAAAACGTATGAAAAATCAAAATTAAATAAAATCAAAGTGAAATCGCGAGTTCAAATAGCAAAATCGAATGAAAATTATCATGAATTTATGAACTTACGATTTTATATATTTAAAAAATTTATAATTTAAAATATTTCCTTTTAATTCATCAAAATCATTATCATTTGTTTATTTTAACATCATTTCTAGATTTTTTAAGTTTTTAAAGAAAATAATAACTATTATTTTTATTATTACAATTATTATGTATACATTGTGATTTTTATATTATTTCTTGAACAACTTTTGTTATATTTCAATTATCATAAGCATGATCTAATTTCTATCTATTATTTATCTAATATTTTTATTATTTTATTTACATTTCAGAGTTCAAAACTTGGAATTATACTTTTAAATATGAAATTTATATATATGTGTGTGTGTGTAATTCCAATTATTTTCATATTGATAACTCAATGAAAAAAATATTTCATCTAAAATTAAAATAATTTGAATATAAAGCTTAAAAATGCATTAGAAAGCTTTTTTTTATAACTTCTTATAATTAAATGTACATGAAAAATTATATATGTATTTATATAAATATGATTATATTTTTTTTCAAAGGTAGTTTTAGGAAGTTGTAAAATCTTTTACAGTCCTTTCATCAATTGGTTCGAAAATCGAGTTTGATAACCTTGCATATGGGCAAAAAAATTAGAAATAATTATAATATTTAAGTACTTATTTATCAAAATATAAGGCATTATTTGTAAATTAAAAGAAAAAGTACAGTTTCTTTGTTTGGATGGGCGGGAAGGTTGTTTAGTAAAGTAAGGTATGATAAGATAAAATATAGTTAGGTAAGGTAATAATTTGTTTTATGTTTGGGAGAGAGGTAAAATAAAGCAAATGAAGATTTAATAACATTGTTTTGTTTGGAAGGAAGATATTGGAAAGTATAGCTAAATATGAATATTACAAATATACCCCTTTTATAAAACAATTAAAAACATAAAAATAAGGATGGGGTAATTTCATATTTGCAGAAATTAAATAAGAATAATATAGGAATATAAAAATCTTAACCCTCAATAAAAGGATTTGGGGGGATTTTTAACCACTCCCTCCCCCCCCTACATACTCTCATCCCAAATAATCTAAAAATCTCATAAAAACTTACATTACCCTTAAAACCTCTCTATCCAAACAATTTAGTTAAGTATTCTGTATTTTTGCATTTTGTACTTTGATTTTTTTCAATTTAGGATATGAGGGTTTCTTTTTTTAATTTAGGGTCTGAGTTTTTTTTTTTTTTTTAAATTCAGGGACCCATGCTTTCAACCTTTGAGTTTATTTTTTTTTTTCAATTTAGGGACATGAGCTTTCAATGTTTTGCACATAGGTGACAAAATAAATAATGGTATTAAAAATTGCTAATGTGTTCGCTAAGTCAGCATCATTTAACGATAACTAATTGTTTGAACGATATTTATTAAAAAAAAATATATTGTATCAAATTAATAAAAATTAAACACAATTTATCATGCGTCAAAGCGCAAAAATTAGGATATTTTTTTTATACTTTTCTCTAATTTTTTTTATAAACAATTTTTTTTTATCAGAGAATTAAACTCAACTCACTTTAAAATTAGCAATTGAATCATAATTAGGAAAAAAATTCTAGTGCCCAAGCTCATAACTTTTACAAGTTACCTATAGATAAAAATTATATTTATTAATAAATGACTTATTCAATTTAATTCAATTTTTAAATTTAAATTTTATAATTTAATGCATTAACATTACTATTTTAATTTGAAATTAAAAAAAAATTGCCAATAGTTAATATTTTATTTTAGAAAAAGGTTAAGGTCAGTATATAGAAAAACCAACTAGTATCTAAATTATAACATCAATGCAGAAAAATCAAGCTTAAACATAGCAATAAACCTTATAAGCCTATACAAGAAACAACAACCTGAATAAAAATAGACCTTAAAGGTTTTCCAACCCAAAGATAAAAAAACCTAATCTTGCGATCAACCTATGTGGAAGACCCGGAGCAGGGAAGAAAACTTGAAATAGAGGACAGCATTGTTGTCCAAACCTCCCATATTCAGATCCAATTGAAGGCAAAATGAAGCATACATAAACTAAACTAGCCAAAGCCTAAGTCCCGCACATACGCATTCCCCAATTGTCGAGCGAGGCAAAAGGACCCAAGAATAGAGAAGAAAAGCTCAGTAGCATGGATATGACTAGAACCCTGTAGATCAACACTGGTAGCTAAGGGTGAGAGGTTGACCGACTCTTTGCATCTATCTCGTGCCTTTTGAGTTAGGCTAAGTCCCTCAACCCCATGAGTTGCCACACCCACACCAAGCTTCCTTTAATTTCCCAAATGCTATAGAGGCCCAAACATAAAGCGAACTAAAGACCAAAAATTTGGCTATGCAGATTAAATATTCCCTCACCATTAGGGGTGTACATGGGTCAATTTGGGTGGGTTCAAAGAATTTTGCCATACCAAACCAAAAAAGTGGGTTTTGATAGTATTCAAACCAAAACCAACAAATTAAATTACAAAACCATATATGTTTGGTTTTCACATTAAGCGGGTTGAGTTTGGTTTGGGCAGTTTTTACTTATTTTAATATTTTTTAGGCTTTTATAATTCAACTCTTGTTAAACATTTTTCATATACATATTATCATATATTATTTAAATAACAAAATATTAATTTAAGATGTATTATTCAATAAAAATAAAAAATGAAATAAAATTATTCATGTATTTCTCTTTTTTATATATATATATATATTTGGTTTGTGTCAATCCGAAACCCAAACCGAAAATTCGGTTTATAATTATTTTTAAATCATAAATAATATTTAAATATATAAAACTATTAATTTCAATTTACATTTATTCAGATTGGTCGGGTTGATAGATTTGGCTCTTTTTTTGTACGTCCCTACTCACCACCTTAAATTTACAGTAAAACCAACAAGATTATTTATGCACACCACAACTTAGCTTGGAGGTAGAAAGGGAGAACCCACTTCTAGGATAAGAGACAAAGGCTTCCCTATCTTAATAGTGCAAAAGGAGCCACTAATATGATGGAGTAAAGGCCTAGGTACCTCAAACCAAAAAAAAAAAAAAAAAGAACAACGAGAAGAAAACTTTTCCATATCACTGGAGAAAGAAACCAACATATTAAATCCATTAAACACATATAACTATTTCATCCATCCAATTTTAAAAAGCAAACAAGTCATTAATGGTTAACACTTGCGAGCCTCTCAATTGTGTATAGTATTATCAATGCGGATAATGATTTTCAAATAACCAAACAATCTTTATTATTATTATTGTAGGATCAAGCGTTTATTATCGTGCTAAAAGCTTAAACTGCTAGCAGAAGTGCAACTCTAACTCTTTATAGTGTAACAGTCAAAGTGTCATGGGCTAAAGGAATCTGAACAGGATACTGGCCCACTGAGTTATCTCTATCTAGTGCCAATAATCCCCCCATCCCCTAGCATTTGCCAGGGATTCGAACTTATAACCTTGGCTCTAATACTAATTATAGGATCGGGCGCTTACCACCATGTCAAAAGCTTCAGCTGTTAACAGATGCATAATCCCAACTCCTTATAGCATAGCAGCCCAATCGCCATGGGCCGAAGGGATCTGAGCATTATGCTGACCAATTGAATTATCCCCACCCAGTGCCAATAATTATTATCATTTTTTTTTAATTCATGTAGGTCTATTGATTTTGTTAGCTTCTCTCTCCTATCGAAACTATTCATCTAAAAACTATCAAAACTACTTATCTAAAAAAATATATACTGTTCTGTTAAAAAGAAAAAAAAAATTGCTACCAATTCACCATGTACTATATTTCGATTAATCTACACACTTTATGATGAATAAAATAATGATTTATATAATCGACAAATTATTAAACTAATTACTAAGAGACGCACATATTTAGTTAAATGGACACATTATTAAAATAATGATTAATTTAACCTAGCATTTTAACAAGAAAAATGATAAATAAATCGAACTCATTCATCCATTCCTCATTCTATAATAATAATAATAATAATAATAATAATAATAATAATAATAATAATAATAATAATAATAATAATAATAATGAGAACCTTGCATTCTAAAAATCAGTGTTGTCAAATTCGATATGAGGCTTAACTCGATGTGTGGATTGAATAGATTAGTAATTGATTCAATTCTTAGATCAATAATTCAAGCTAATAAATCACTAAAAAGTTAATCAGACAATATTTATTAATATAATTAATTAATTAATTAATTAATTTTTAATTAAAATAAAAATTGCAGCATTTATTAAATTATATTTATAATAGTTGAATATCTACCCTATGCACGAATAAATATAAAAATTATATCAACAAATATTTTAATAAGAAAATAATTGTATTTTACTGAATGTATATTATTAAAATTAAATGTAGGTACTTTGATATAAATTAAAATTGTGCTTTTTTTCATTTACACCGCATCATAAAGGTTCGTTATGTCCCGGATACAATTAAAGGGAAAAAATAATCAAATTATAAGTTAAAGAATGATTAAATTTAAAAAATAATGATAAAAATTTTTATAAATGAGGTCAAATCACAATTGAGACGAAATGAATTTAAAAAAAAGTGTACAAATATTGATGTTGCCTAAGGCACTGTTATCAAAGGCGTCTTAGGCACAAGGCACACCAAGCGCAGGCGCCCTGGGACAGGCAAGGCTCACCACCTCACAGAAGGGCACCAAGGCGCACTGAGGCGCGGCCCAATGAGTCAAGGCGTTGGATATATAAGCCAGGGCTTTTTTTTTAAGCTTGTCCAGACTAGCAGCCAGTAAAAAGAAAAAAAAGAAGAGGAAAAGAAGAAGAAGAAAAAGAAGAGGAAAGGGAGAGATCAAACAAACCTGGTATATATATTTTAATTTTACTATTTTCTTATTGTTTTCTTCTTCTTCTTCTTCTTCTTCTCCTCCTCTCTCTCTCTCCTCTGCTCTCTTCCCTGCTGCATTTTTTTCTTCCTATTTCTTTTTTTTTTTTTTTTTGCTGTTAATGCCATGCTCTCCCTCTCCCTTTCCTATGCTTTTTTTTTTTTGGAACTGTCGTGCTCTCTCTCTCTCTCTCTCTCTCACTCTCTCTCTCTCTCTCCTACAGTGTTTCAGCACAGCACTTTCTTTTCTGCATTTTCTTTTTGCTGACATGCTCTCTCTCTCTCTCTCTCTCTCTCTCCCCTCCTGACTGCTTTTACACTTTCTTCTTCTGCATCTTTTTTTTTTCGGCTGCTAATGCCATGCTCTCTCTATTCTGGTTTCTGCACTGCTACAGCAGCTGCAATTTGTCATTTTCTTCTTTTCATGCTCTCTCCTTAGTCCTTACCTTGCAATTTTTTTCTTTTCCTTTTCTTTTTAGTATAAATTTGTGATTTTGACATATTGTTTATTGTGAATATGTGAAAATATGTTGAGACTTGACAACTTGAGATGCTATTATGCTAATATGCTAATTCAATTACTCTTATTAGCTTTTAGTTTTATTATTGGATTAAAAATGTTTTATGACTTTATTTTCTTATTGCTAATTGTTATTAGGTCTTCTTAGAAATTATTAGAAATATTGTAATTGAGTTCGTGTTATCATAAATTATTAATTTCTATTATTATAATTGGATTATGGCACTATAAATTGGTATGTATATTATTATTGGCTTGTTGTTACTTGTTAAATTATTAATTTTCTTATCTTTTTATTTTATTTTTGCAAAGATGGAATCAGAAGCATCTACCGCTGCTAAAACTGACAATAGCAACAAAGATCCCGCATGGAAATATGTCCACTTGGTGAATCCAAACAATAGAAATGATGTTGCTTGTAACTTTTGTAGCAAAGTTACAAAAGGAGGGATATTCGAGCTAAGCGACATTTAGTTGGAGGATTTCAAATGCTACAATGTGTAAGAAGTGTCCAACACATGTGCGTGAAGAGCTACAAGAGTATATGCGAAAAGGCTTCAAAGAAAGACCTTAGATAAATTGCTGATTATCAGGATGTTGAAATTCTTAGAGATAACGAAGATGAAGATGATGTTGGGACAATTCTTAGAGGCTCAAAAGGAAATAGTAAGGTTCAAAAGAAGGCAAGGACAAAGGGTCCAATAGATTTATATTTTGCCAAAAGTGTTGCAAAGGCGGTACAAGATAGAAAAAATTCAAAGCTGAATAAAACAAATATTAATTATGCATGTAAAAATGAATATCGAAAAAAAGCATGTAAGGATATAGCTCAAAGGATGTATGATGCGGCAATTCCTTTTAATGCTGTCAATTATCCAAGTTTTCAAGTTATGGTGGAGTCTATTGGACAATTTGGGATTGGTATGAAAGCACCTAGTTTTCATGAGGTGCGGGTTCCCTTATTGAATGAAGAAGTTGCTGAGGTGAAGAATTCATTAAAGTCCTATAAAGAAGAATGGGCAAAGTATGGTTGTTCTATAATGGCAGATGGTTGGACTGATAAGAAACAAAGGACTTTGATTAATTTCTTAGTGAATTCTCCAAAGGGAACTATTTTCATGGAATCTTGATGCTTGAGTACTCAAAAACTGGTGATAAGATGTATGAGCTGCTTAATAGATTTGGAGAGCGTGTTGGAGAGGCTAATGTGATTCAAGTTGTGACAGATAATGCTAGCAATTGTGTGCTTGCAGGTAATTAAGAGTTTTTATTCTTACTATTATTAGATAGTTTAATTTAATTGTAAGTAAATAATGTATTTAATATTTATGCTACTTGCTACCATATTTGTTTTGTTTTTAGGGAAGTTGTTAGAAATAAAGTGCCCTCATTTGTATTGGACTCCTTGTGCTGCTCATTGCCTAGATTTGATGCTAGAAGATATTGGAAAAATTCCCAAAATTCATAACACAATTAAAAGGGCAGTGACATTGAATGGATATATTTACATTCGTCCGGGTGTGGTGAACATGTTGCGGCACTTTACTGGTGAAAGAGAGCTAATTAGGCCAGCTGTCACAAGATTTGCAACTGCTTTTCTCACCCTTCAACGTATACATAAGCACAAGGCGAATTTGAGAAAGATGTTTACCTCAGAGGAATGGACCAAAAGTAAGTGGGCAAAAGAATTGTCTGGTAAAAAAGTATACAGTATTGTCATGATGCCTACTTTTTGGACTAATATTGTTTATATCTTAAAGATATTTGGTCCATTAGTTCGTGTGCTTAGATTAGTTGATGATGAGAAAATGCCTGCAATGGGATATATTTATGAGGCGATGGATAGGGCTAAAGAAGCAATTGCAAAGTCATTTGATGAAAATGAAGAAAAATACAGGACAATTTTTGAGATTATTGATAAATGATGGGAAAGCCAACTCCATCGACCTTTGCACTTGCAATGGATATTATTTGAATCCTGAATTTTTTTATTCAAATGAGAAAATTAATGAAGATGTTGAGGTTGTTACCAGTTTATACCAAGTTGTAGCAAGGTTGATTCCAAGCAAAGAAGAGCAAGACAATAATGGCACAATTACCTTTTTATCAAAATGCTGAAGGTATCTTTGGGATGGATATGGCAATTAGGAATCGAAAGAAAGTATCTCGAGGTAATATAATTTTATCCATAAGCATGTAATCTCATATTGCAATATTTTTGAATAATAATTAATATGCATTATTTTTTCATTAGCTACATGGTGGCTAACTTATGGAGCAACAACTCCAAATTTGAGAAATTTTGCTGTTAAAGTGCTTAGCCTCACTTGTAGTGCATCTGGTTGTGAGTGTAATTGGAGCATCTTTGAGCATGTAAGTGACAAAACATCTCCCTTTAGAATTATACCTTTCATTTGTTCTTTCAAAAATTATACTTACTAAAATTGTTATATTTTGCAGATTCACAGTAAAAAAAGAAATAGACTAGCTCAAAATCGCTTGAATGATTTGGTGTTTATCAAGTACAATCGGTCATTAAAGCGTAGATATGATGCACGTGACCGCATTGACCCCATCTCATTGAAAGACATTGATGATAGTAATGAATAGTTGATGGGTCAAATGGAGGAAGAGATGGATAGAGATGAACTTGTTTTTGAAGATGATGATTTGACATGGAATGTGGTTGCTGCAGCTACTGGAGCTGAAGAGAATGCCTACAACACTAGATTAAGCAAAGGGAAAAATGTTGTATCTACATCACAGCAAAAAAGAAAAGCATCATCCACTCGTACTTCTTCACTTCTTGAAGATGAGGAAGAAAATGATGATGATGAAGATGTTAATTTGGAAGATGAGTATGAGGAGGATAATGAAGATGATGAAGAAGATGAAGAGGATTTTGATATTTCTATTGATTTGGATTGAACATTTAGTAGTTTACTAGTTTATTAAACTTTAATTTTTAGTAGTTTATTTTTATCTCTTTTGGATTATAAACTAATTATTACTTGCATATTTGTT